>NC_048900.1:31465438-31543683 GCF_011077185.1 Oxyura jamaicensis | reverse complement strand
GGTGTATCATATGGGAGCATGCATATCATATGGGAGCAGGTGTATCACGTGGAGCAGGTGTATTGCATGCAGCAGGTGCATCGCATGCAGCAGGTGTATCACATGCAGCAGGTGTATCGCGTGGAGCAGGTGTATAACATAGAGGACTTCACGCAGCCACCTGCTGCCCACATGCCTCCTCACCCAGCCTGGCTCCTGGCCCAGCAGATTGGGGTTACGCTATAATCCGGTCCGTATGCAAAGCTGGTTGGAAAGAAGCTCATCAGGCCTTGTCCCTCCATCCCGGTTTAGGGTTCACAGAAAGAGTGAGGCATGGTAAAATTGCACCTCCCTGTCTGTGAGAAATTCCCAAGGAACCACTAGGTGAAACTGGGGGTTCCACCTCAGGAGGTCTTCAGAACTCACCCATGAGCTTTTTTAGTCTAAGACCAGAAAAGAAATAAAAGTTGCATATGAATGAATTTCAGGAGAAAACAACATGAAATAACGAGGAGAAATGTATCCATATAGGGAAAGGTTTAGGACATTTATTACTAATATATAAAAAAGACAGTTAAACATAGATAGATGACAGCTTTGATGAGCCTTTATTGCACAGTTCTTTGTGCCTCATTAACTATAGAGAATAAAAGAAGAGTACAGGACTCAAAAGACAAATCTGCTCAGAGCGCTGACGAGTGATGGACCTGGGGAGACAAAGGACATGTTCTGGCACATTTGAGTCGCCACCGTTATAGCAAGATGGGTGCTGACGATGCAGTGAGCACAGTGCAGGAGGAGGCTGACAGAGAGGAATTTCCAGGGTGTTGCCCAGCACAAGGGAGCCCTGTTTGGTACCCGGCAGGAGAGACACAGGACACCCCTCATGCCAGGCAACACCCGGCTCACTGTTACCATTCCTCCATCTCCTGCAGTTGCTGCATGTTCGTCAGCATCCCACACGTGGCTGGTGTGGCTGCAGGGCTGGGACAGGTGGTGGCAGCGGGCAGCACAGCAGGACCTGCCATCCCCGTCCTCCTCAAGCATGCCCCGGCACCGGGCGCTCACGGTGCAGGTGAATGCTTACATGCAGATGCAGTTTCTAAAGGGACACACTCTGGGCTGCTCACAGAGGGCTGAACTGCTAAATGACCACGTGTCTGGAAAATTAGGTTCCTAAGGTGCTTAGCCACCCTCAAATCCTAGCCATTTAGGGACATGCTTCCTGTAATATTTATGAGCAAAACTGGAAAGCAAGTCACTTGGAGGTTTAACAGGAAACCAACCAACAAACAAAAAAAAGACTAGCTAATGTCCACTGGGACAACTGTTACTCCACTTGCATTGCATTTCTTAACATCCCACCGATCTGTGTGTGCATCGTTACACATCTAAATATATTTGGAAATCCACTCCGGGCTCTGCAGCTCCAGCTGGCCACTGCTTTCTGGCTTGGGTGCCGAAGTCCAAGTACCCAGGGACAGCTCCACCGCTGTGGTTTGGACCACGCCTTTCAGAGAGCGGCATGCAGGGTTTGACACTGTCTGACTCTGACAGTCACTGAAGTCTATCAGCTGCTTTCCACACACCAGTGAGTAGCTTCCTCACGTGGATCTGGCATTGTCCATGCCCACAGTTCAGCATTGCCTTCCCCACAAGAAACATCAGTGAGCAGAGCAGCTGATGTGCACAGCACTCCCTAGAGAGCCCAAATCTGGGAAAAAGCAAAGTGACTTGATGAGCTATAAGAGACTTGAGTAATAAATTCAGAAGGGGAAGAGAGAGTCTTATGACAGGTACAGGAGACTGTAATTGGTGCTAAATGCATGAGTGAAACCTTGCAGCTATTGAGAAGCAAAACACTAGCTCAGCCCTGTCCTCTTACAGCTAATTTTGAGGACACATTGTGTAGAAAAATGTGCCACTGGTTCATAGCTGAACTGCAGTAGAGTTGTGTCGATATTTCACCAGAGAAAAGAAACTTCCCCAGAGCTCTGCTCCTGCGAAGGGCTGCAGCAGCACAACCTCTGCACCTGGCTGCACTTCGGCATCATGCTGGGCTTGTCCAGGCTCAGCTGTCACAGGCAGTAATGGCCTGGCAATGCAGAGATGCTATTTGGGATGAAATGGAAGCATTCTGGGAAACCCTGGAGTCAGCAGTGAGATTAAGCCAGCGGGGTCAATCCTCGCCCCTCGCAGCAGGTGGAGAAGGGCTGGTGGGCAGAGCCCAGCTGGGGGCAGCTGGCAGCAGGGCTGGGCCTCAGGATGGGGCCTCAGGATGGGGCCTCAGGACGGGGCCTCAGGACGGGGCCTCAGGATGGGGACTCAGGATGGGGACTCCGGACGGGTGCTGCCTGGCGCTGGTAAGCACGAGGCCGGTCACAGGACCGCCCGGCGCTGCGCTTGGTTCCTCCGTGGTGTCGGGTCTGGGCTTTCCCCGGGTGCTGGAGCTTGCATGCTGCTTGCAGACTTGCCGGGGCAGCCCCAAGGGTCCATGTCATTAAAGCCTTGCATGATTAAAGTAGCAGCCCCCACATAGGTTTTGCTTGAGCTCATGCATGTTTTGAATGCTTTTTCATTTCCCCTGTTTTCCCCACTACAGTTTATCACTTCCCTACCAATTCTATCGCTTGCCTTAATCCGAATCACCTGTCCAGAAGGGTTAGGGCTGCAGGTATGACACCTTCCTCCTGACATTACTGCACCAACTCCCACCTTAGCATATGCTAAACGCTGCTAAGCAGGCCCCCGGTTCCTCTTTTCCCTCAAGGTACAGAATTATCTCCTCCAATTATTTTCTTTTTTTATGAAGAGAGTTGCAATAACAATGCTTCTGTGAATTGCTTTTGCAGATAAATAATACCAGACCCTGTTCCTGAAGCAAGGAAATAATTGTACACACCTAAATAGGTGCTTTCCCCTTTATCTCTGATGTTTGCTTTCTTCTGTCACCTATCTGATGGGTTTTCTACCACTCATTTCTTGTTCCTTCTCCTCATTCTGCTATCCTAGTTTATTTTGCTCATTCTTCTGATAATCCAGTGAAGTCCTCACTGCAAAGGAGGGAAGAAAGGGACTTTTGATTTTCCATAAACTACTTGTGGACTCTAAAACCATTAAGATAATTCTGCTCAGTATGACTCTGTTTTTATTCTCCAAGCAGCAGGATAAGGATCAGCCTCCCAAAACACAAAGCTCATTCAGGAGGACAGGCAATGCATCCTCTGATAGCTGCTGGGTGGAGGATAGATTCACTTCAGCAGGAAAATTCAGAAAACAAATTCATCAAGCAATTTGGGGTACCCTGCCAATTATGAACTCAGCATGTCCCCTTTGTAAGACACATACTAGACATCATCTGTGGTGAATGTGTTATTCAATACAAAGCTGAACCAGGCCAGAGTTTATGTTTCTGCCACAAACTGTAGGAGGAAATCTTCTCCTGAGGTTCACTCCAGCCAAATCTTCAGCACGCTGCAAGGGAGCTGTGGTGAGGGGTCAGTTATTAGATGCTGAGCACCCCAGGGTGCTCAGAGGTTGAAGGAGGACAGGTTTTAGAGACTGTGGTAGAAATGTTCAATTCTAAAAAAAAAAATATAAAAAAAATAATCCCAGGAGAAACTCTAAACACCGTCACACAGGAGGGCACTATATATTTATTCATGAAGGGCATTTCAATCATACCTGTACCCACTGGTTCTAGACAAAAGTTTCTTTTAATTTCCTGTCTCACAAATGAGTAGTCCTGTATACCGGTCTCTATATTAAAGCAGAATATCCTCATTTTATTTGTCCTGTATTTTTTCTGGAACAAGATTAAAGGAGAGAAGAAATGTGGGAACCAAAATCTCTGCCGAGTTCATAAAAAAGACAGGATGAAGATGTAGAGCATCTCTGGTCAGGAAGCTGTTCTCTGTCGTCTAGTCATTGATATGCTCTAAGCATATGTTACATCATGTGGAGTACACCCACCCTTTTGCTGCTTAAAATATGTATAGATATAGATGTATAGATAAAATTCACTGTACGTTGGAGAAGATGGTTCAGGCTGGAAAAGCCTGAGCGCTCATTAAAGAAAAAAATGCCAACTATTTTATTTTCCTCCAAGGGATGCCATTCAGCTAACAGTGGTGTGGACTAAACACGCCTCGTACACACTTCACAAAAATATCAAATTGCTGCTTTGTCTGTACTCAGGTTTATCTAGATGGTGTAACTACGTTACAGTGTTCTTGCCTCTCTGTCTGAGCAGAGGAGCATCGTTAGCATTCACCCTTTCTCCTGCTAAAGGAGCAGTTAACGTGCTGGCTACAAAACGATACTGTAATTCAATTGCTGGCACATTAGGTTTTTTAACATTAAGACTTGCACTATAAATTCCAATTCTGTATTCTGTCAGTAACTAACAAATGCTGAATTATCTCCTTCCTTAGACATACACCATTGGAATCCATTTAAAGTGCCTAATGATGTATTAATAAAGCATGATTTTCCAGCAGAGTTTCTGAACTCCAGCCACTGGCGCCAGGACCAGTGCTGCCAATCAAATTAGAGTGTCATCACTCCTCAGTAAATAAAGGTTAATTGGATGTACAGTATGAAAGGATCGGGAACGTCAGACATATCTATGGCAGGTTTGTTCTTACTTGAAAGTCTGATATTACATCCCAATTGGCTCGCATGCTTGCCCTGATGCTGCTGGCAGCTTCTGCGCCTGTTATTGTGGACATGGCCAGTTAAGCATGTTCTTCACATACACTGAGGATCTTTGAAAAAGTTCACAGACAAAATATTTAATAGCTTTAGCACTCTGGTGACCTACTGATTCCTACGGAGGATGGGGATCTGAAGGAGTCCTCGTTTTTAATGATTTCTCCATAAGCCCTCTACAGAAACACCTTTGAGGGGGTGGCGAGTCGCACCAAGAGGTGTCAGCTGCACTCCAGCGGGCAATGGCACAGCTCCTGGGTCTGATGCCTGTACCTCGGCCGGACAGCCCCACATCCTGCCTCTGTGACTGCCTCGTGCTGGGGGCGCGGTGGGAGCTTCCCGGGGTTATCCTTGCCTTGGCATTCCCAGGGCCACCCCCTGCAGCAGCCCCTGTGCCCGCGGGTCCCCTTACACACTGGTCAGGGGTGGTGTGTGTGTGTGTGTGATCAGTTATAGGCAGCCCTGGTGCTCGGGGAGGCCAGTGTGCCAGGGAGCCCCCAGTGCCGCGGGGCGATGTGCCCGCCCGTGGTGCCAGCAGCATCCTGTGCCCTGCCACTGTGGCAGGGCCAACGTGAGACTCTTTGGGTGGCTCTCCAAGGAGCCTGTTAGGACACAACTAAGTAGCAGAATAAACACAAGGCTGTATTTGCATTAAATATTGTGCAGTTTAGCATGAGCTGGAACTTCATCCCCACACATCAGGGATTTCATTATATAAAAAGTCCATCCTGTTTTTCAAAATCCATTAATGTATCTTAAGTGTCTCTTCTCCTTCAGAGACTCTCATTCAAACTCCCAGCTTTTGTTTAGTCTTGCTTTGCTAATTAACCCTCCTGAGCTATTTGCTCCCCGTTCTGCTCTGGAGGCCTGACCTTTCATTGAAGACATCTGATATTTTCAAGCTTTGATTAAAATATTTCCATTAAGTGCTTTTTCAATGAACAAAGGGCTTTTGACGTGAACAAAAATGTATTATCTGAAATATTTGGCTTTGCTAAACTGTATCAATTTTACACAAAATATATCTTCAGTGGAAAAAAAAAAAAAGTAACTTGAAATGGAAAGCATTTTAAGTTTTTGCTTCTTATTTATAAATATGTTCTTTTGAAATCATGGAATGGCTGAGCTTGGAGGCACCTGGGTCCATCTGCTCCAACCCCTTCTCAAGCAGGGCCACCCATGGGGGGGGTCCAGGACCACGTCCAGGAGGCATTTCGAAGAAGTGCTTACTGATGTTCAAATCTAGCAGCAATAACTGCAATTTAGAAGATACAAACAGTTTTAAACTATTCATGAAAAAAATACTGTTTTTTAGGATCATTACATTTTGGTCAGGCATTCGAAAGGAGTCACTACAGAAACAGATCCTTAGGTGGCCTGGGTATTTGCCTCAGAAGGCTCTCTCTCCTTCCAAGGAACCACGTGGATTTTTGACTTTAACTCTGGGTATGCAAACACCTCTCTGGTGGAGCTGACCCTTCAAGACTGCACATGGTGAACCACAATGGGTTAATCATAACTTCAGCAGACCTTTTCTGTTCTGCTTTCAAATGTGCATACACTGGGCTGCTCTACAAATCTATCAAGCTGATTTACAATAAAAGTAAGCGCTTGAAAAATGATTGGTTGGCATAAAATGTTTCCAGCTTTATAGTATCATAGCATGATATCATTAACCAAAATGAGCAAAAGTCTGGGAACAGAACAAAAACAAAGGGACGACTCTAGTAACAATGGAAAAAGGGACAATGAAGGCACTGTCTACTGGTTTGTAATAGGATGCTGACATGCACTGCTATTGCTTGTTAATGCCGTACCATCAGCGCATCTCATTGTCAGCGCTTGTATTGTGACAAACACAATGCTCATCAATTAGCAGATCCGTGGGCATCGGAGAGAACTCATGAGTCTCCCATCCATTTTTAATGGGAGATGTAATTTGTCCTACGTTTTCTGTTTCACGGATATATAAAGCACACAAAGATAATGTAAATTGAAAGCAACAGTTCCAGGCTGAATTCAGGTCAACTAAGTGAAACAAACCTGCCTGGGAAGCCTACAGTTGAGTTTCTTGGTTTCTATAGGAATCAGGTATCACACGAAGGCATGAGGGCAGCACATAATCCCCAGCCATGCATTTTAGATTATTTTACCATATTTCACAGGATTTTCAGATCACCTCTTCTGTTTTCCCTTACGTTTCAGTGGGAGCGATGTACCGGGGTGCGAGCGATGGAATCGCAGTGTTGTCATGTCAGCGTGTTAGCTGGCTGCCTACAGTGTGTAGTTCACCAAAAGCTTCCTCCTTTCGTCATCCTTTCAACTCCCCATTTTTGAGGTTTCCCCATCCCCAGCCGTGCCCAATTGTTTATGGGATGTGGTTGTGCTTCACCTGGGCTGATGTGTGAGCCCTGCCTGGTCAAACCGAATTTCTGCTGCTGCCTCCTGTTTCTCCTCTCTATGTTCTTTCTTCCTCTTGCTATGTTCGGGCTGTTTCTGCTCCTCCCGCCCCGCCACCCCGGAGCTGCCCCCGCTGTCCCACAGCTCCATGTCTGCAGGCATGGCAGAGCACAGCATTTTTCTTCCTTTCTCTTACCCTGCACTTTCCACCCTGTTTCTGTGTTGAACGGCACCTTTCTGGTAAATTCTTAGGTATTTAGAAGTATGAACAAAATCTGAATTTTGGCTGCTCCTTGGGAACAGCAGAAGAGCCCACGTGTGTTGGGGATTTAAGGCCCCTCGGCGAGATAAAGGCTTGCTCAGAGGAGAAGGTGAATTTCTCAGCGTCTGCAGAGAGGGAAGGTCTTCAGCAGCAAAGGCAATGCACCAACCTGGCACCTTTGGCAGTCCATTAAGCTGCCCTAAAATTAATGGCTTTATTTTTCACCTTACTTACGGAAACACTGTGGCTTTTTAAGTGCTTGTATTAATAGTAACAATGGCCGTTTCCTTGTGGGCCAAGCTACAAAAGATCACTACAAAATGCACCCTGCTTCTGTATGTAACTGCATTTTTGTTCTTCCTCATGTTTTAAAATATGTATTTTTCATTTAATATGTTGCTGAAAGCATCTTCAGGCATGAACCTCTTCTCTCTTCCTGCAGTATTTCCACAGCCAAACTGTAATTGTTTCAAAAATCTGCCACAGCACGCTGGCCTCCCTCAGGAAAGAGAGACAGGCATGGTCACCGCAGAGGGCACCCTCAGTGCCAGGCAGGGGAATGCTCTGCTTCAGCAGAAGCAATACGGCATTCTGCCCCTGTTTATCACATCCCATCTCCAATTTATTTCTTGGTTTTATCTTATTCCTTTGCTACCTCTTCCACAGTCTCATCCTAAGGTTGGATTTTTAGAAATGTTGCTTGCTCTCCTCTACACTCCCCGTGTCTCTGAACAAAAAGGTTGTGATGGAGCTAACAGGAACCTGCAGCCACCTACCCCAGGACTTGGTTATTTCTGACATGTGAGTTTTCTGGTGTGGCACGAACTGCTACCAAGGACTCCTTAGCAAGAAACATGCTAAATCCTCCAGCCATGCTGAAAATGAAAAAAGGAGATAAGAAGAGTCAAGTACAGTGGAGATATTTCCCCTCCTACCACAGACTCTTTGGAAGTTGAAAAATTGACTTCCATTCCATCCATTTTAATGTTGAAGGGTAGGCTAGCCATGGCTTGACATTAAGATTGTTGGTGCTTTGTCATGCCAACACTGCAGCTTCAGAATATACAATGGAAAAAGTTATATCGATGCAAGATTCTGCATGAGATTCCAATGACAAATCTCACAGCATTCAGACCAAAGGTCCAGCGCTGCCTGTCCTCACTTCCCCTTGCACACACACTAAAGCAGGGCTATAATAGCAAACAGATACTCTGGTGTGTGCAGTTAATTCCAAAGAAAGCTGTTTTTAAAACACAGATCTGTCCTTTGTTCAGCTTATTTTTCAATTCTGTTCAGAGTCTCCAAGGGAAAGGAAAGTGTTTGTTTCTATTTCAGTGTTTTTAAAAGTAGGTCTGCGCTTCAACACTGAGATCCCACCCAAAATCACCCAATTTCCAGCCTCCTAAATCCGTGTTCCACTTTGGGCTGTTGCCAAGTTGCCTAACCTGGGATAATCTACCATTCCCAAAGCCAGAGCATTGCTTGCTGTGCTGCACCACGATGCTCAGCACCATGTCGATCAGGTCTCCTAGTACACCCTTGCCCACACACAATTACATGGGTATTCCGGGCATGCCACGAGGCCTGAAGTAATGTCCATCACTGCCAAGCCCAGAAAAGAGCCAGGATCCTGCCGTGTCCACCGGCGGGGCCCACAGGACTGTGCCACCCCAGAGCAGGGTCTGGGAGGAGCGCAGGAGCTCAGCCCCGCTGCAGCTCCAGCACCCGGGCTGATGCCGAGACACCCAGCAGAGCGGGAACGTGGCTGGAAATGAAGACAAGTTGCCTCCATTTCTCATTCCCAGATAAATGGCTGAGGGGAAGAGTATCTGAGTAATGGAAACCTGGCAGAAATTTGTCTTTTTTTGGCTCTCCATCTTTCCCACAAGAAGAGTCAGTTATTGTTCAGCTGCAAAATATGCTGTGCTATATCAGCACATGCTTGAGCACAAGGCAGGGTCAAGGTTGGCTTGTGCTCAAAATTAACATGCTAACGATCCTCTCTTGGAACCACCCTTCTATCTCTGTCACTTATTCTTAGCATTCTTCTCAGAAGTGCATTTCAGTATATTATTATCTCGCTATGTGTTTTCTGCTTTTCCCTATGTTAAATTTACTTATCTAGCATTCCCAAATTGATAGGATTTCCATAACATATTTCAAAAACTACGTTTTAATTTAAAGCATGTGGTTTTAGTTATAATCTGTGTAGATGTCTATTCTTTCAGCACGTGGTAGCACAAGAGACAGATAAAGAGGTGATTTTTTGTTTTGTTTTGTTACATTGAAGTCATAGTATTCCAGGGAAAATAAAACACAGTCAACAGAATGTCATCTACTCTTTAAACATCATTTCATGATCATAATGATATCATTACAAATGTGCTTCAAATGTCTGTGTAACAGCTTAGGGATTGCCATCCATAACAAATTCCTATCTGGGACTTGTTTAAATATAACAATCTGCCTTCCCAGATCGTATTATACCAGTGAATACACACTACTCCTTAGAATTAGATTTCTATAAGGAAAGATTAGCCTTGTATAACATAATGTTGCATTTTATTGTTCTCGGCTATACTAAATGTAAATCTTGTCTCAGTTACAATCATAATTCAAAGAGAAAATGCAAAAGGAAAGACATAAATATGAAAAAGAAAGATAGGATATATAGGAACACAGTGCTTTTGAAACTTGGCTTGAAAGTAAAATACATACCTTTTTTTACAATGCTCTGATACTATTCAGTTACCCAATATTTCTGTGAAATAATATCATATCTGCACCTTCATGAACAGCACAGCTGGAGGAGAATGTGAATGAGACAACACTAACTGTCAGCGAAGCACCCTTCGAAAGAGGTGCTGCCTGTTCCAGTGGTGCATTCATATAGCAATTAAGAAATCTAGAAGTTTACCTAAGTTTGCTTAGGAGAAAGAACTGAAGAAAGCAGTCCTAAAATACTAACATCTGAAAAACAAGTAATGCAATTCCATGCTTAAATAGTGCTTTTATTTAAAAAAAAAAAAAAAGATTGAAAGATTGAAAGATTTTTAGCTGAAGTGTGTAGGCAAGCCCATGCAAAGGCAGAGACACTGTGCTTACCCTTGCACAGCTAAGGAGCAGTGAGCTTGGAAAAGCTGCTTGTGGCCAGGGGAACATAACATTACCTACCTACCTACCTAGGAAGGAAGGTAGCAGCAGCCAGTTGGCTGCAGAGGGGAGCACGGCTCTCCTTCAAGGAGCAGAGGGCTCACAGCTGCTCTCCTGAGAGCAAGGATCTGCAGGGCAGCCTGGCTTCAACCAGCTGGAGGAAATCAACTGCTTTCCTCCAAGAGGCTATGAAAGGGTAAGGCTGAGGAGGCGAACGTGCTATGGGAGCAGGCAGGATGGCCTGGGGGAAGAGATGGGGTGTTTGCGTGGTGACGTGGGGAACCTCAGCACAAGCAGCAGCACATAGAGGATGTGGGGCTATAGCTGCCTGGCAGGCACCAAAGGAGGTGAGTGTGAACTGCTGAAGGCTTCTCTCAGGTTTCTTACTAGCTCCTTTCCAGCTATGCTGTGTCTCGCTCCATAGATGTCTTCTTTGGGATTAACCTAAAATTGAATCATTCTGTCGCTATAGTTCAAGCTTGGCTTAATGTCATTATTGGAGTATGTTTGGACCTAAAAATGTGCTTGAAATACTCTGGAGACACTTTAAACTTGGCCTGTAGGGTTTTTGCTGTATTCTTGTACTTCTGCTGCATATCCTAAGTAGATCTATCGTACGCTGTGTTTTGTGCTGTGACCTATGTTGTGTTAGCAAAGCTATCAGCTAGAGCTTCAGTAGGAATTATTTCCAGCAAGTTCTGTAACAGTACAGCTGGTGATGCTCCCAGTATGGGAAGGGGAAAAGAGGAAGAGTAGGTCCCTGCAGTGAGCGCTGTATTATCAGCAGCTGCAAAATACTGACCCCTTGCCTTGTCTGCAGTGGCGTAGAAGTGGCTTGTCAACAAGGCTGACCTGTCCTCCCAGGCCACGTGAAGGGCCTGTAGCGGAGATGTTTTTCCCTGCCTCCTTCCCAGCAGTGCCCTGCACAGCCTTGCCCCTCGTTAGCAGAAGGGGGCTCCTGCAGAAGGCTTTCCTCCCAGCATGGTCTATGCAGCTCCATCGCAGAGCTGCTCTTCCAAGCTGTGCTAGTCACTCCCAGACTGGCTTTGTGGAGTATGCAGTTTCCCTGCTTCCAAGAAGTAGTAATACAAAATAAGAGCACAAAGGTCTGGAGAGGGTCAATGGGGCTGTAGAAGGAGTCTTACAGCAAGAATAAAGACAGCTCTAGCTCTTACTCTGATGAAAGGCCAAATCCTGCTTTTTTTCTTATAACACAAATTAATCCCTGGTGATGTACAACTCGGGTTAGTAAGAGCACTAACCAATTCTCCTGTGTATCAAGCAAATCAGCCTTTCCTTCTTTAAACAGCAGTTTGTACAGATGTGTAAATAGAAAATGTTGTTTTGCTTCTCAGGGGATCTATTGTTTGGTGGAACAATAATAATAGTTTCCAAATGTATTTCAGCATTAAAGCATGTGTATTTCTGCGAAGATCGGCTTTGCTTACAGGAACACAAAACCTCTCAGTAATTACCAGGAAAAGCTGACTCACTCTTTAAGACTTTTCCATAAGAGCCAAGATGGAGCTCCAGAAATCTCAGGCTGAGAAACCAGCTTTGATGCTGCAACCTCATTACTTATGGGGATTTCTAGTTTCCTAAACTCATCTTATTATTACCATATTATCCTTTAATATTTCATGGCATGCAGCATGCACTGAGTATTCATGTGTGTTATGCCAAGAGGAGTGCATACTTGAGTCTTGTTAGAGAAATAATGGGGTCACGCACAAATGTTTCTGTGCATCCAGAAGAATCTAAGATGTAGAGCTGGTCTATGAGAAGAATATGATACTGGAAGAACTGGATGCTTTCTGTGCTGTTAAAACCAATGTTGTCTAGGCTTGAACAGAAGTTAACGTCCTTTAGTTAGCATGCAAAAAGGCTGATAGCATTCTTCTACTGGAAATTTGGACTTCCACCACTATAGCTTGTGTGATTTTGAGTAGTGAGGATTTGAAGCACCGTGGGTATGTTGCTTCAAAAAATCCAACGTGTTGAACCTCCTCTTCAGGTCCCACCCTGTCTCCATTAGCGTGAGATGTGGCCAGGTGGTGATCTGGGGCTTTGCATCAGAGGACTCTGAGGGAAGACCTTTCTGTATCAGGTTAGGGCAGTTTCAGGCCTCCTTTGTGAGATTTGGTTCATCTTTTACCCTTAGCAGGAAAAAACCAGACCCATTATTAGGCTCTGAAAGAAGCCATTTTTTTTTTTTTCCTATAACTTGAAACAAAAGCATGGGGCGGTACACCCCTGTTTGCAGATAAAAGCTTCCTGACCAGATGGTAGAGCAACAGGAAAGGTTTTGGCCAACCGCCACTCCCCTCTCAGCTGGGGGGATGATCAGAAGGTGGGCGTCCGCAGTGCGAAGCCTGCACGGGACCCCGGGGTGGTAATAAATGAGAGAGGAGAGCTGGAGCAGCACCATGAATGAGAATTTAATTACATACTTCTTGTGTTTCCTGAGATTGGTATATGCTGGCAAGGAGTATTTTCTGAAGGAAATGAGAAGCTGATAACTGGTGAGATATAGCTGTAAAAATCTGCATGTAATGAGTCCTGTGCTGAATGAACTGCTCCATTAATAGAAGTTGTCTGAACCTACTTTTTTGGAATTTGTGTGTCTTGAGCACTTGCTCAGCAATAATTTATCACTCGAGGAACACAGCACAGAGTAAGTGTGGTCAGACTGTGACCACCTTCTCCTTCTGCTGATTAATAGAAGATGAGCTTGGCAGGAGGTGATCAAGAGTAGTCAGTCCAGGTATTCAGGAGGACATTAGTTCTGTGGGCGCTTGACCTCCATGAAGCTACAACAGATGGAGGTGACTGCATGTTTAGTCTTCTGAGTGCTGCAGACACACAAGCCACAGTCCTTAATTACCAGCCCACTCCAGGATGTGTGCGGAGAGGTGGAGGTGAAATGTGTGTCAAGTGTTCAACAAGAAACATCAGGGTTTTCAGAGTGTTTTGCAAATCTTTGCAACCTATTTGTGTTTTCTGGCTTTCTGAAAGACAGGGAGCAGAAGGACTGATGGAAATAGGTTGTTGAAGCTAAGAAGTACTGTGTGCTTTAAAAAAGCAAACTACCAACAACTCCTACCAGTTGTGGTGGTTTCACACTGGTAGATAGCTAAGCACCCCAGCTACCAAAACCTTGCCATATAAGCCTAACGCATCAGTAGACAGGCTAAAGATAACATGCAATACTGGATATATCTTAATGCTTGTTAACTCATGAGTCCATTGGTACACTTAAGAGAAAGTCAGCCTTCTAACAGCATTTATTTATTTATTTATTTATTTGCTGTCTGTATTAATATTCTCACCGGCTTTACAAAACCTTAGGGCAATCCTTTAAACTCAGCTAAGCACTTAAAGCTCTCTCTAAATTCTGTTTGTTTTTAAAGAGTAAAGCAAGTCAAAACTTCTGTTCGTGATGCGAAGGAAACTTACTTCACTGAGAAAATGTGTAGGAGGCTTTTTATAATACACCCAATAAAAACATTGCTATAAAAAATAAATGAGATAAATAAATGTGAACTTGAATCCAAGGTTGTGGAACTCTTTTTACATCAACTTTTGAATGTGGTCTAAGTATATTCTAGCGTGATAATGCTTTTCTGTGTCCGCAATGCCTATCCACGCTTGGCTGATGCAAGAAGCAAGCCAGTTGCAGGAATCAAGTAACAGCTGTTGTCAGGGGAAAACAGACACGCACAATTCTGAGCTGCTAATGTAATGTGAAAAAGAAATGGGTTGCAAACAGTGCTGTTGTGATACCAGCCACATGGAACTCTGCATGGTAGTCTGCAGAATGGAGTACCTTTCTCATCCCAAGGGGAGCAGAGGGGCTGCAAGGCAAAACAGCCCAACCATCAGCAGCGATGAGATGTTAGCTTTGTGTGAGGACGGCTTCATGCTCTCATGACCTGTGAGTACATGCCTCTCCTGGGCTGGAGTCTTCTGGGCCGGATCTGCCTGTAGGCAATGGTCTTTTTCTGCTTTATGGACAAGTTTTCGATAATTGTGAGTTCTGAGACTAGGAGGTGGAAAATATTTTTATAACTAACAATGAATAGCCTGTGTGTTTTCAATTATTTTTTTTTGGGGGGGAGGGCTCTGGTGAAAGTGGATGGTAGCTAATGCTGATCATAGAGGTGGTTCTTAATTAAGATAACTACCAGTATTCAGGGAGAAGGAAATAATGATTAAAAAAAACTTTAAAAGGGATGCCTTGGGTTGCTCTATTTTAGAGGAATGCTTGGTTCCTAACAGAACAATGCCTTCTCCCAGCACTAGACATAGGTGTCTTCAGTGGGGACCGGGTTTTAACCTTTATGTTGAGGACCTCATCTGAAAGCAGGCATGCAGAGCTTCCTGTCGGAGGGAGGTGCTGCAGGCAGCAGCAGTCTGCACTGAGGTGACTTCTTGATGCACTGAGCAAGCCCTTCCCTCTCTCCAACCAGACCCAGGACACCTTGTCTGAATTTCAGAGTTAGTCTCTGTGTGGCCACACAGTACTCTCTGACCTCTGATACAGCTGGGATCTCATGCTCCATGCAGCCTTTCACTTGTGCACCATTGCCAGAGCTCTCCCTCACCTACTGCTTCACTTCCATTTCGGGGGACCAAGAGGACTTGGTGCTCCCTTTGGGACCACTCCAGCAGTGGATCATCTCCTAGTGCTGGATAAGGAACAACTGCTAGCTTTCCTAGGGATTTGTTTGTCTGGCCCTGACTTCCAGCAGTTTCCTTGGCTGTGTTTTTCACAGGGCACTGTAGTACCCAGCATTTTCTCCTGAAAGCATTCAGATGCTGTAACCCAGTCCCCTTTCTGTTCAGCAATGATAAACCCAAAGCCTACAGAGTTCCTTAGGTCTGTTACTTACTGCACGTTTTCTTTAGATCTCGAGTTCTTTCTGTGGATCTCTTCTCTGTCTTCATGGCCCGAACAGGAAGGCTCGTTCGCGTGGGGCCAGCCGGAGCTGTGAGGAGGGCTGGCCGGGGCGAGCAGCAGCGCGGCGCTGGTGGGTGCCTGCGGGCTGCCGTGCTCTGGCTGAGTCCTGCCGGCGCTGATCGCCACTTGCGAGTTGTGAAAGGAAACTTTGAATTGTATCAGACCTAGGAGAGGTCGCTGGGGATCCTCCGTAATAACATTTCCCTGCCTCCATCATATTCAGGGCTGAAAACAGTTTTTTGGATCTCATTTGTAAAGCTCCTCATGCAAAGCAATTTCATAATAATATGAAGTATATGCGGTTTCTTTTTTCGTCCAGACAGAATATCAAATGTAATCAGGGCTGTTTAACCTGTAAAGCAGTGCTGATCGGTATTAGGTATATTTTTGACTTTTTAGCACTTTGAATTTAATTGTGTAGTGCGTTGCATGCGCTGCCTTAATTTGATGACAAGTGATGTGGGTCATTTGGCTGGACCACTTGAAATGCTGATGTGGTTCTGGTGCTTTTGCATCATTGAAATCTCTGGTATGTTAAAACATACCCCCCAAAATACTATTTTGTTGCTTTTCTCACCAGACCTTTAGAGGCTTGAAAAAAATATCTGGAACTATTCCTCCGTCAAAGCCCTTTCTTCCAGGGATTTCTGTGGTAATGTCTGAAGCTTTTCTTATTAATTACTTTCCCATTTCTAATTGGTATTAAAGATGACATTTTATTGTATTCCTTCTTGCTGAAAGCTTTCTTTCCTGATTGTGTATTTTCTAGGCCTTTAACAAACTTCATTTAAAATAATTCTCCTCATGTTTGTTCCCACCAGTATAATTCAACTTCCCTTCACTTTAAGAAGTAATCCTTGATGGTTTCAGTCTGTGCAGGTACATATTTACTAAGTAGGGCTGCTGTCTGCCTGCATGGAGAGCATGATGTCAAGCAGAGGCTCCTAGGAAGCCATCAGTAATCAGAATAGTAATTACCTCATTTTTATCATCAAGTCCAAACTTTTTCCCCCAGGTTTCTTCATTACTTTTAAAAAACAATGATTTTACTACTGAATGGAGGACCTCCTGTACATAACAACAAAAATCAAGCCACTGAAGTCTTTTGCATAATGTGACCCAATAATTAAGTAGTAAATCATCCCATTTTCAGCTGGATTCAGTAGACTGTGCTGATGTTGCTATACCTCTCTCTGGGCTTTGAGGCAGGCTGCTGAGCCATGCATGCTTGGGTTCCTACACCTGAGGCCAGCTGGGACCCGGACAAGCAATGCTGTCCCCACAGTGACCCTGCTGGAAGCCTACATGGCCCTATACAGCCCCGAGAACCCCACTGTTGCCAGCTTGTTTAGAAAACTGACATACCTTCGCTGCAGGATTTTTCAGTTCAGAGACAACTTTGGTTAGTCAGTTGATTCTGAAGGAGAGGAAAAAAAATCATATTTCATTCTTTTCTAAACAGACTTTGATTTTTCCATGCAACCAAAAAATTTACTTTGACCTAATGAAGGTTAGGGTGGCAGCACAGCTCCACAGACCGCCTGACCCGTGGATGCCAACCTGAGGAACTGCCCCCAACCCTCCTGCAGCCCTCCAGCTGTCCTCGGGGGCCACCCCAGCTGCAGCTGCTCCATTTGCTGGTGCCACCTCTTCACAGTGCTCTCCTGTGAGTAGATCAAATATGCCTGATTTTTGTAGAGTGCTGTGAAGAGGCTTTTAGGAGTTCTCAAGGCAATCAGCCCAGCATCGTAATGTCCTCCTCATTCAGTAGCTGACTGAGGAAGTCCAGGGGCTGCCAGGGAGAGACCTCGCAAGAAACCTCTGTGGAGAGGAGAAGCAGCTTGCGGCTAGCCAGGGTGACCAGGCTGGGCAGGGCGCCGGGCCGCCCGTCAGCTCGGCCTCTCTTCCTTCAGGCTCAATTTCTGTGGTGTGTGGGGTGAGGGAGCCTGCCTGGTGCCTTCCTGTTTGCACAGAGTGGTCCCTGTGAGGACGGCAAGGCCTTCTTCCTTGGCAGACAGAGCAAAGGGACCTCTCCCTCACCCCTGGCAGCAGGGCTTTATCTTCCCGTGGTGCAAGCTGCTCTCTAGATGCTAACTATGATCATGTCCGTGGTTCTAAAAGCAGCTGTTCGTGTGAATGCTATTCCTTAACTGAGAATAGCTGTAAAACCTTCATATGACCTTATTATGAGTCAGGTGCAGACAAGTATAAAATGTTTTGTATTACACTTAAAAGAAAGTATCCTACTTGCTGTACCTTACTCCCACAAACAATTAAAGAAAGTGGTAATTATCGGAATCTATTGATAGCAGTAGTTGGCTTAGACAATGGTAGATGTAGAAATGATAATTCAAGCTTAACATGTACCGTAAGAAAATGGAAAGACCAAGAAAATGGAAATTTATGTAAATTTCCAAGTACAATTTATAAGGTTACAGAATATGTGGGATATGTCGTAACTAGCTCTTCAGATATAGGTTGGGTTGACTTCTAATCTGAATAGCTGCTTTCCTTCAGAGAACACCCTCCAAATAGCAGCTTTTAAATTTTAGGAGAGTAAAGACAGTTGCTTGTGATTTGATTGAAACACCACATTTCCACCATTGTTCCATTCTTCCTCCTCTTGGGATAAGTGGAGTACCTAGTGGCACGTGTAGTGACCAGGAAAGTGGATCAAATGTGCGCACAGTAAAGAGCTCTTGCAGGTACACCCCCCCCCCCCCCCCGTTTTTTTTTTTTTGGTGGGTGGTTTTGTTTTTGTTTTTTTTTAGTTATCTTGTTTGCAGGGTGGGGAAGGTACTTCTGGGGAGCACGGGGTGTTGAGCAGATACTCATGCTACAATGCGCAACTCTGAGGCTGCTGGATGATTAAACTCTAGGGACCTTGTGAGAAACCCAAAGAGTTTCTAATAAAGGGTACTCAATTATCTCTAAGCCAAGTTATTACCAAAAAAATGCCTTTTTTTTTTTTTCCCTTCTTATAGGCTATAGCCAGTTATCTATCACTTCAGAGGAGCAGCCCAGCAGTAATGAGAACAAAGGCCTCCCCGCTGAGCACGGGGGCTCTAGCAAGGCTTGTGAAGTGCTCCGAGACGGGGTGTGGGGGCTGCTGGCAGGGTGTGTGTTATGTCTGGGGGTGCAAGCTGAGCTCCTGAACACCCTCAATTAGCCGAACACCAGCAATAAGTGCTTTATTAGATCGCCTCCACTGGGGAAGCCAAGAGTTGCTGTTACCACTTCCTGTTACCATTTATTCTCAAAGGCAAGGGGGAAATGTTTTGAAACTAAGGTGAAAACCAGCAAGTTGCCTTCTGAAGCAGCATCTGTTCCTGTGTGTTTTCAGTTGCACCTGCTGACTCAGCAAAACCCACCAGCTTTCACTAGAATTTGCTCTTTTCAGGAGCACCAGAATCCTGCAGAGGAGTGGGTGGGTTCTATGTTATGCACAGAAACCCCCACAGGCTCAGTCTTACTCCAATTCACACTCACAGAAAACTTTCACTTATTTTGAAATTGCATGATCAAGCTGTAAATTCCCCTGTGGAGCTGATTTTTGTTCATGTTTCCAGTGCTGCCTCAAGACCAAGGCAGAACTTAACCCTAGGAGCTTAACTCTTGGGTTGACCATGAGTCAGGAAAGCATCACGCATGTTTTGAACTCAAGTTGAATTTTAATGTTGATGATGATCAAAAGTTGTAAAACTATATTTGGGAATTGCTGACAATCAATATATTTTGTTTTGTATCTGCACTTAGAATACATTTCTAAAGTATACTTGTGTATTCAGCTAAATCCTGGTTTTAGCTGGGGGTTTTGGTCTTGAGAACAAGACCTTGTCCCTTTAAGGGGTGATAGGAAAAATAACTTTATGTTTTTAAAAGAACTGTGTAACTTGTTCTTTAATCTGACAATTTCCATTTTCATAAGTCTTTTCTCCACAGTTATTAAACATCTTTAAAATATAATTTAAAAAATGTAATAACCTTTGTCATCTGTTCTACAGCTTGCCTTCAGCCAGTGCACTAGTTGTGAATACAGAATTTGAAATTAAATTTACTAATCTCATAGAGAAAGGACACTTTAGAAAATATTGCATTCACAATTTATACTGCTAGAGCAAGCTAAGAACAACTAATGCTATCAAGTAACAAAATAAATTATACATTCTCTCTCCTGGTTGAGCTACAATATTTCACAAAATCATTCAAAAAGCTTCTCATGTACAACCAAAGGAAAATACCAATTAACCACAGTCTCTGGCTACTGATGAAGTGGGACTGTTTTTCTTTCAAGGTTACAGGACAGAGGCTAATTATTTTTAAGCAGATGGGGCCTGGTGAGATGGACAGGCGAAACTGCTCCACTCGTTAATGGGTGGTGTAGCTGCTGGGCACAGCCCGTCCTCCTGGGGGTGCTGGGGTCCGTGCCGAGCCGTGTGTGTATGGTGGTGACACTGGCAGTGTCTGCAAGGGCTCCTGCTTGCAGGAGGATGCTTATGCACTCCACCTCTTCAGCTTCCAGTGCACGGCATTTGCTCATACATTACAGGCAAATTAAGGCTCTCTCTGGATAAGGATCTCTACACAAATGTATAGACACAAAGTGGAGGTGTATATCCAAGTGAATATATTTTTTTATGGTAAAATAAATAAATGACACAAGTAGGTGTGATTTAAAGACAATACCACTGAAATGTACCGTAACCAAAAGAAGTGATTCCCTCAATTCAAGTTTTAAATAATTCAAGCGACTCTGAAATCAAGGTACTGATCCAGAGAAGTTAAAAGAATTGGCATTACCGGAGAAGAGTGATTTATTTCTGTTGCATGAATTTACAGCTACCTGCAGCGTAGGTAAGCCTGGCAGGGAGCCCTCCTCTCTGCAGGTCCCCCAGAGCCTTGCTGGGTGTCTGGGGCCAGCTGGCCATGGCAGCGGCGTGCCCCCACAGTCCATCCCAGGGAACCAAGCTGTGCCCTGGGGCCTGCACTACTGATTGTATGTGGTTGTTGTAAAGGTCAAGGAGCTGTCCTGGGGACCTCCCCAAATCTCCCTTTAACCTCATTAAAGTCCCCAAATATTACACAAGTTAGTCCAAGAGATGGTGGCTATTGGTGCAGCCGTATCTGTGGAATTTGGTAGCAGTGACCATAACTGATATCTTCCTTCCTCCTTGCTTTCTTCTCTGTGTTGAGATTGCTTTGACTTTACAAGCTAATGCTCATAACCCACATGGTCCTGATGATCCAGAGTGTCCAGCTTGTACTGATTTGGAAAGAGGTTATTAGGAAACAACAGTTTTAGGTAGATTTTAAAGCTGATCTTGTATTCTGAGCCTAAGTTAAATCCACCCAGGAAAGTCCTGGAGCAGTTTATTTTTGCTACAATGTCATTTAACAAAAGTTCAAATTGTACATACACATCTTTTCCAGGTGACAGAAGAAAATGGAGCTCCCCTTCAAAAAGCTGTTTATAGGAATCAAGTCAGAAAACATAACCAAGTAAGATAAGCTTTCCCTGGTATTGTTCTAACCACTCAGTTTTTACGTGGCTGTCTTTCTGTCCATGCTCTGAGTGAATTGCTTGGAAACCAGACAGAAATAAATGGGGAGGAATCAGCATGCTGAAAACAGAGTGCTGTGATTTGTCTTCTCATTCAGCCTCTACCTGTCTGGCCTCTGGAGCTGACCTTTATTTAATTGGGACAAGGCTGGAAGGATCATTAGAAAGCATTAGGTTCCTGTGTCTATTCCACCATCTATTTGTGAAGAAAGGACTGTCCATAGGGCACATCTGTAGCTTAGCAAAGCAGTTGCTGCCTCCTGTCAGGGCTCTAACTGATGCTTCAGAAGAAGTTGAAATAAAACTCTAACACACCTAGAAAATTGAGCAGTGTTTCTCACTGAGGTGGCATTTGGAAGTGTAATCTTCAGGTACTCTATTTTGAAGAAGAAGATTTGTTAGAGGCAATTTCCTTGCTCATAGTCCTGGCCTGCAAGGTCTCTGCACTGTGCTGAAAGAGAGATTGTTAATGGAAGGAGGGAAGATCATGCATCAAGCAGGCGTTAAATGTAAGTGAGTACCTTTTTGGACAAACAGGGTATTGCTAGTTATAAATGTAGCTCCCGTTTTTGTGCCAGTGATGATGCATGGTGAGCGTGCGTGCAGGTGTGCATGCTTCACGTTGCCTGGGCACAGGAGGAGGTCACCTTTTCAAAATCAGGCTCTTTTGTGTTCCCCTACTGTGGCTGCTGTTCTCACAGAATAGATTTTTCTTTCCTTTTTTTTTTTTTTTTTTTTTCCTTTTTTTTTTTTTTTTTTTCAGAAAAGGTGCTTGAAAAAAAATATTATTTAATGAAATGCTTTGGGGTATGTAATCAGAAATTTTTAATGATTCATGTCATAAGTGCAAAGAATTTTGGCTAAAGTAAAAGGTAAGATTTTTTTAATCATCAACATGCTCATTATTCACTTCCCACTCTAAGCCAAGACAAGAAAAACAGCAGCTTTCTGATGAAAAGAAGAGGGATCCATCAGGTCCCACTCACTTTTCATGAACTAAGCACTGATGTCAGTGACTGTCAGATTCAAGTGATTTTCTCCATAAATCTCCTCTTTACTTGCAAAAAGGAATCATTGTTCCCTAACACTGCACAAGCTTTTTGTTCAGGTTTGCTGTGTATAAAATTTAATGAGAACAGGCACAGAACACATCAAGAGCTGAGCATGTGTCAGTTAGGAAATGTGTGTGTTTGAAAACCTTTTCCTATAATTATCTACATTTCCAGTTACCTACTCGGGGATGATGAGGGGAAGGGGGCTGGGCACTCACTGGAAACAATGGCTTCATGAAAGGCAAGAAGTCCCTGACTGCAAGAATTGTAGGTGGATGGGGGAGAAAAGAGGGAGAAATGGGAAGGAGCTAAAACGACTCCAAAATCAATCGTGCCCACAGCAATATTGCTACAGTCATTTTTTTAGTTTGAAGATTTTGGGTAGCGTTTCCTGACAGACCGCTGCTTGCTCCACTAATTGTGATCATCGATTTTGCTGGGTGTTTGTCATGCCCATCTGTTGTATCTGTTTGCACCGTGACCCCGTCCCAGGGACATGGCAGTCCACCTCCCGGCCGTGGTGCAGGCCGTGCAGCGCGGCGGGCAGGGTGCCAGGGGTGGCTGGTGCCCCTGGCAAGGGTCGGGAGGGCCGTGGTGCCATCCTGTGCTGGTCGTGGCGGGCTGTGAGCACAGCAGCGAGTGCACGTGGTCGCTAGGAGAGGTCACCTCTCAGCTGTGCGCTCACCTGCTCTGCCCCTGTGAAATGCAACCTGCCAGAAGTTGCCTTTTTCCTGAATAGTCCATGATAAATCTTGCCACATGAAAGAAACACAAGCGATGGCCGTACTTGTTGACAGCAATTCGTCTGTGCTTGCACAAGGCTCGCTGTTTTGAGGCACAAGGGCGTTATCAGGGCCTGTTTCACCTGCTGCGGAGGAAGGTCCCTGCAGCCTGCAGGCCTGAGCTGCCTTTCTGGTGTACCCAGGGAGGGCTGGCTTCCTTTTCTGCTCCTGCTGGGGAGAAAAGCAATCTCCCTGGTTTGTCCTTGCTTTGTGATAATAATGTCCGCTTTGGCTATCATGGTTTAAAACAGAAATCTATCATTTCTTTTTTCTGAAAACAGGGGTGGCAGGGCCTTCAGGCCATGCCGGGGTGGCCGCAGTGAGGCCGGAGCCGTCCTGGTGCAGCGGCCGCTCGGTGGGGCAGGCTGGGGACCAGGGCTCCCTGCCATGGCAGCACCCTCTGGGGAAAGCACCGGCTTCGCGCACAGCTAACGCGCTGTCTGCAGCACTGATGGCGTAAATCAGGCAGGGACTTTTTTTGGCACCCACAGTCATTTTAGAGAAATAATTTCTCCTCCTCTTCCCTCCCTTTTATGTGGCTGTCTGCCTGCAGTCCCCCACCTGCAGTTCTCCCCCTGATACTTGGTGTTTCCAGCGGGGCTCCAGCTGCGTGCTGGCAGCCTCCCTCGGAAGGTCAGGGGGCCACCTGCAAGCCCCATCCCTGCTGGGGCCACTGCTCCAGACCATCACTTGTCCCCCACCACTGAGTCTGGGGATGTCCCGTGTGCTGAGCCACACAAAACTGCAGGGCCCTCTGGTTTCTAAGTGTTTCTGATCATCCTAATTTTGCATAGATAATAGGAAAGAGCAACGTGAAATGTTCAGGATTAGCTGGCTGATGTTCAGACGTGGCTTCTAGGTGGCTAAGTGTTCTTTCAGTGCTTATGGGTAACTACTTGCATTGTATGGAAGTCTTACAAGTATCAAGTTCAGCTTTTGTTATGCCATGATTCATCATCCTAACTTTTATGAAGGCTCTGCTCATGAGCTTTTCCTTGTAGCACGTGAGAAGAAGCACATTGTGATTTGGGGTTTTTGCCCCATTCCTCATGTACTGTGGCATCCAAGGGTGGGAATGGCTGGGGTGAGCTGCATGAGTGGAATAACGTGTTGTCTTTCCAGTTCTCAATCCCTGAAGCACAGAGTAAATATTTCATCAAGCTTGGGATTGGCTGCTGCACTCCAATAGTTTAGTGGGTACGTTAATAAAATGTATGAAACGTGAGCCAGGTTCAATTTAAACACAGTACATGGAATTTGGCATAAGCCATACTGAGACTGAAAGATGCAGCTGTCAGTTGCTTTCTTGACTCTTATCTCCATAGCAGCCCATTCAGTATTTTGCCTTGGAGTGATTTTTGAAATGTTCACCAGTATTGTATTTTGGGCACAGTATTGAATTAATAAAAAGAGAAAGAGGTCATGCCCATAATTTGTGTTTGGCATTACAGATCTTGCAGCCTGTCAATAGCATTTAAAATTTTTATTTCCAATCTATTAAGGTGTTTAATTTGATTTTAACCTTAAACAGTAAGGGTTGGTAGTAGCCATCAACAGTGAATTAATATTGCTGTTTTGTGAGTCATTAATTGCTATGGCTGAATTGCAACAGTAGCTCAATAAAATAAAATTTTGATTTTCACATCTCGTAGGTGGTGTATCTGGAACTATGGGTTATGAAGCTGCATGAAATCTTCTGCAATTAGAACAGAGTGATCTTTATTAACTGCCCTGTGCTATGCAAGGCACAGCCAGTGTCATTCTCAGGTCTCTGATTTACTGCACTTCATTTATCGAAGTGTGTACATGAAAGCAGAGGTAATTTCCCATAACAGGGATAGGGTGTGAGTACAATGAAGCCTAGATAGTAAATAATTGCAGCCTCTTTGAGATCCTTTTATGCAATGACATTTTATTGATATTTCTTCCTGATCACTCTCAGCTGAGTACAAGAAAAATAAAATGGGCTACCAAATGCCTAGAAAACCATTTCAGAAAGATTATCTGAACATTTCCACATTCTATAAATTTGACAGAGCAATGAATGTGTAAGGGATTGTTGCTTCCAAAGGGAAGGCATCGTAGTAAATGATGCAAATTGGCAGGATTACAGAATATAATGAATCCAAAGAAGATTTTGAAATATAATTGGAAAGGGTGTCGAAGAAAAAAAAAATGGTTAGTCTGTTTTATCTGTTATTGGGACTTGAGCTTACATCCTATTAAGAAATTTAGCTATGCCAGAGAAAAAGATGAAATGTATCGCCGACATTTGTGAGCACTATTACTGAACAGTAAACTGTGTGCAGGGGTGATTGCAGAATAGTTGTCGTCATTTTTTTTATTGTTCTTTAACTCCTGAGGGAAGAGAAAATCTGTTTCTCAGAATTTTTTTCCTCTGCAGTTTGACTTCTTCTGCATTTCCTTATGCTAATCAGACTTGTGTGATGTGAAGTATGATTATGGAAAGCGAATTAACTGTTTCAAGCTGCTGCGTCTCTCGCCTGCAGGAACAAGTGCTAACAAGCACCGCTGGGTGCGGGTCCGGCCCCCCACGGCACCGGCAGCCCGACACCTCCCCGGGGCAGCCCGACACCTCCCCAGCACTGAGCCGGGTATGGCAGGGCTGGAGGGGATGCAGGCAGCGCAGCCCCGGGCATAGCTGGAGAGGGGCGGACAGCCCTGTCCTGGTGCTCCAGCCCTTGTGACAGAATCTGCCCTTCCCTCGTGTATCTTCAGTGCAGCATCGCCAGAAAACCGCACTGTCGTCCCGCCTCCTTCTTTCTCCTGTCCCAAAACCTCACTGGAAAAAAATGGAAAACAGGTGCTGCAGTCCAGGAATGTGAATGAAGATTCTGAGAGCCCCCAGGCACAAGTTCTCTGACACAGAACAGCCTGCTGGTGTTCGGCAGCCAGAGCAGCCGTGTGCAGGAGAGGCCCTCCCCGCACCCTGCGAGCAGACCAAACGGTGCGGCTGCATCGCGGTGACCAGGGTAACAACGAGTCAGCTCGATGCCAAAGTGCATGTTTGTTACGGATATACAGAAACTGAGGATTCAGGTAGCCTTAAAAAACAAACACGTTGCATTAAGTGATGTTGTGCTGTAGATATTAGGCAAATACGTGTTGTCCGCAGCAGGCAGCCCCTGCAGTCCCTGTGCTGCTTAACACAGCTCCTCTTCCAATTAGACCCCGAGAGATGCAGCTGACTTCCGAGGAATGAGACCCTGCATTTAATCGTTTGAAAGGCTAAGAGAGAAGTCATTTTCCTGTAACAAGGAGACATTGTAAAGGGTGACTAAGTGGAAATGCTGAAGGCACTTAAATAATAAAATGAAAATGAAGGTTAAAAAATATGTCTTTGAAAGATGTGTACTGAATCACTCGCATGCAGTGTGTGTGTAGCTTCTTGCAGCACAAAAGCATTTTAACTAATTAACATGCTCCATTTTTTTATTATTATTATTATTTTTTTAATCAGTGTTTAGCTCAGGCCAGGCTGTGATCTCTCCAGAGAAGAGGAGATGAATGTGCAATTTTTTACAGAATATGTTACAGAAAGTGCTGGGAAATGCCAAGTTGCAAAGTAGAGCAAACAGGTCTTAATCTACACATACTGATGCTAGCAGTTCCTCTAAACACGAACATAGATCCCCCTTTTCTGGCAGGGTTGGAAGTTGGGTTTGCAGTCCATAAAAGAGCAGGTTTGTTGGCTCCTGTTGTACCCAGCATTTCTTTCAGTGCAATCCAAACAACGTGTCAGGCGTCTGAATGGTCACACAAGTCTTCAGCCCTGGAGAAGCTGCTTGAAGCTTCTTACTGGTGGTCATAAACAAATACAATTGTTGAGAGTAAAAGCAAGTCCTTTAGCATAAAAACAAATGATTTCATAAGACTCGAATCTATTCTCATTCTTTTTTCCCGTCCAGTGCTGGAGCCCTGACCCGAGACCACCTCCCTTTGGCTGCAGGCGCTGCCTGGTGCTGACCAGCCGGGGCTGCAAGGAGCTGGTTCAAGTCCAGTCCTGCAAGGACATCCAGGGAGGCTGAGACCCCTTTTGTTGGGAAAATATGAGTGGAAATGAGATAAACCCTTGAACAGAGCTAACCAAGAGACGAAGCATATAGTCACAGAGTTGGCAGCAGCTTTGACTTGCAGGATCTTCACTCCAGTCATTTCCAATAGTTGAAATTGTGTGTAATTTAGTTTTCAGGCATGTAAAAATTAACTATCGCAGAAAATAAACATGCCATGTACTTAATATAGCAAACTCTGAAGGGAAATGATGCTACAATAAAGCTGTATTTACAGTAACTGATGCCATTACAATCTGGTTTTATTGGACAGCTGCTTCTGGTTAATGAATTGATGTTTTAGTTCCCTATTAGGTTATTTTAGAAATTTTTTAGCAATATGTCCTGTCAAAGAATTCTTGCCATTATTTTATTATTATTTTTAATTCTGCTCATTGTACATAGTTCCTATTCCTTTCCAGCACAAATTTTGGGAGAAAGTGGGAGGAGATAATATAGAGTCTTGAAAAGCTCTCTGCAGTATTTCTGTTACGTTATCTGGGGAGAAGCAAACTAAAAGCGCTGTAAAAAAGAAAGATTTGGGTGATGTTCCCCAAAGCTGATGAACATCAAGCCTTTTGATGAGCACAAGTCATTAAATGACTGTTGATGGCAGAGTAAGAAACAAGTGCTTAGTCTGTGTAAAAGGACTTAGTAATAGAATCGGCTTCATGACATTCTTAATGAAGAAAAGAGTGTGAGAGGAAGTGTAGAAATAGGCTGAACTAGTTGAAGCTGGTGACAGTGAATGTGAACCCAGCTGGAAGTAACCAGCTATCAGAGCAATTACAGCCTGGTGTTTGTGGAGCGGGTGACGATGAATCACAGTGGAACAATGAGGAATCTTTTAACAAGTGCAGTAACACTGTGCACCCACTGGGCTAGAGGAGCCACTGGGAAAACTCTGTCTTTGTGTGAGCAAATTATTCCCTTGTGTCAAACATTTAATTTTGACAAGAAAACACATATGCTATAGTACCAAAAGAATAATTCCCCGACTTTTTCTTAAATAGTCGGGTTGCAAATGGACCCAGGCCTGTTATTCTTGTTTAAGAGGCTGGAAAAATTCATGCTTAAAAGAAAACTTTACCTTCAGTGCATAATCTCCAAAAGCAATATGTAAACCAGTACGTAAACTGGTTCTGTGAAGAAAAAGAAAAAAAAAATGACCTGGCTGTCATGTTATGAATGACAGGTAATAGTATTAATAAACCATCAAATTTAAATGGTAATAATATTTATTCATTGTGTTTTTATTTCTAACTACCTGTTATACTAGGGCTTTAACCCTAGTTAAGATTCCAGCCTTTTCTGAGGCTGGAATCACTTCTACAGAGCACAGTAAACAACTTGGAAAGTAATTAGCTGTCCTGGAATAAGAACAAATAAGCAAACACTGTTGCAGTTTTTCAAATAGATATGGAAAAAAAAAATGATCTGATAAGGTTCAATCACTTCTGCCCTTAGCATTTTATAAGTAAATTATGAATCAAAGATAATTTCAAGTCTGCTGTCACCTACTCTATTGTACAGCCTGTTGGCCATGAGTGGCCATGAGTTTCTGGCAGTAACAGTAATAATCCTGGTATGTCATTAAACAATGATAAATAAATAAATAATCCAAAGATGGAGATGAATATTTTGAGGGGAAATTGTTAAGTATATCTTTAAAATTAGATTCCAATTAACATTTTTAAGATCTCTCCTTTTCCTGAAACCCTTAAAGCAATTTTGGACATACTGGAGATTTCTATGAAGCAGAAATCCCGACCTCTAATTAAGAGTTAAGATAATTGAGAGATACGGTCAAGCTGTTCACTTTGGTACAAGGCACGTCTATAAGCAGTGTCTGCAAGAAGCCACCATGTCCCCTGTGGCTCCATCAGATGTGTTGAGGAGGACAGCTGTGCTGTTTGCACAAGTGCCCCGATTACCCCGCTTGGTGTGCTGACCTGGCACTGCCCCTGCTCTGGGCCCTGCCAGGACATCAGGTCAGGTTTGGGCTCAGAACAACCACTCACTGCTTTCCACCTTCTCACTCCTTTTCTACACGGTGGCAAGGCTGAGTATGCTAAATCAGACTCAAATTTGCTGTTGATGCACAGGACAATGAGCAGCAGCTGCCCATTGATAATGGTGTTGATGTAGAGGCTGTGTTGAAAGTGTTTCTAAAGTTGCTGAAGAAGCAGAAAAATGTATGTTTCTTATTTGAATGAGTTTTACCTTTTTATCTAGAGACAGTGTGTAGCTGAGGAGTCTCTCAAAAATGCCAGGAGCCTGAACAGCACCATAAATAGATTCCTGAATCAAATGTAAATTAAGCTTTCTGCTGCTTTCTGCAATAATCCATCCAAAAAGGAGCAGAAGCTAAAAACCATAATAACAATGGGATAAATTATACAGTCCCACAATTTTCCTAGCACTGCTGTTAGCATAACACTAGATTGATGTTGTACCTATTTTTATTTTTGCTGCTGGAACAGTCCTTGTCAAAGAAAGGAGGCATACGATTTTCAGTATCTAATGTATTTTGTGAAATATATGGAGTGCTGCACTAATCTGACCTTTACAGAATTTTTCATTTCAATTGGCTGGTCACCCTGGTCCTTTGCAACAGGTTAGACTTCCCTTTTAATAGGAAGAGGAGGAGTGCAATGGTCAACCATTCAAAATACTGAATATTAAAAAGGTCAACAGAGTATGGCACAGCAATGTGAAAATGAGACAATGCAATCCCAGATACCTCATTGCAGTGACAAAAATTGTAGCAAGAAGAGAAAATGTCACAACATGAATCTATTTCCAGGAAGGGAAGGGGGCATTGTGTAGAGTGCATCTGTCCTTGCTGCAGTTACAATTGCGTTTGTGCAGACTGCACAAAATCTTTAGCAAAATGATCCTGAATATGTACCAAAGATATTTCCTCGTGATCAAATTATACTTGTGCAAATAATGCTGGGAAACAGAAAACTTACAGTTTCTGGATGATTTTGTATTTCCTTTTCTCCATGCACAGTCCTGAGAACCGCTCTTTCCTAGAGTTCAGAGGAAGATTTGTTTAAGGCTTGTCCTTTTCGTGCTTTCAGCCATAGGACTGATGCCACAGAAAGCAACAAAAGCTGCCCACCCGCTCACCTGCCCTGCTGCCCTCCTTGCCCTGCCCAGCCCAGCCCAGCAGCCCCATGGCCACCATGGCACTGTGAGCAGCGCGAGGGACGTCCTGGTCCTGATCTGGGTCCGGGCCCTGGTCCTGGTCCTAATCCTGGTGCTGCTTTTCTGGGGAACGGGCCCCTATGGGGCTTGGTGGCCTCTGCTGGAGGAGGTGGGCTCTTGTTCCAGCACCTGCCCAGGCCACACCTGGTGTCCATATGGCATTCTTCCGCTTGATGCCTTCCTTCATTTGAATTATTTTTTTCTTTATTAATAGTCATCAGATCTTCATTTTCCATTTAAAACACTTGAGAACCAAAATAACATTTATAAAGACCTGCTTGTAAAATCTGCTAGGCTGACTGTAAATGCACAAACACTTTCATGTTTTGCCAGTGCACAAAACACTACAGTAACTTGCTAAAAGTTGCTACGGTAACTATTTATTTTGCCTTGGAAAGCTAAGTCAGAATATGATAAACATAGATCTAAGGTGTGTGACTCGAAGCACCCTAGTTTGCAAATGGTAGCCTATAGCTACCAGGGACTGCTATTTTAAAAAATCCAAGCCTCAGAATTAACATAAATAAGCTACAATTGAAAATGGGATTTCTTCCCACCTGAGGCAGGAAGAATTAACTCACAGGAATCCTATCTGGCAATGAAAGCACTTCTCCTTTGTGTCCTCAGAGAAAGAAATAGCATTACAAATAAGTTAAAAGAAGATGTCCCAGACGTGTGGTTTTATTACAACCTAATGGGATTGTACTGTCGGGCTATGACAGACCCAGCACTTCTTTCAGAACACTTTAAGCTTGGCTGCTTGTATTTTCACTTGGGCAATCGTAGCTACCAATCATCCTTGTTGGAGGTCATATCTTGTCATCATTTGCATGCACAGCTCCTACTGTCATCAGTGGGACCTGAGTGAAATGGAATGGCACAGAAAGCCCCAAATTTGGCCTAACTACCTGACAAACTGGCATGAGCACAGCTCGGTTCATGCTTCTGATCAAGTGCCATCTGCAGCTGCCTCTTAACGAAACAAAGCCCAAATCCCAGCAGCACAAGGCACGTCCCCGCTCCCACCTCTGGGAGCAGGCCTGTCGGTGCGGTCCCTGCACAAGCGCCAGGTGCAGGCCGCGAGGAGCAGCGGTAGCGGCGCGGTTTGGCCAGCGTGTGCCCTGGGCACGCAGAATGCTTTCGCACGGGGTAGGTTCAAAGTCACCGGGGGCACGGGGCGGCCAGGACTCAGCGCCGGACCGTCTGTGGAGACAGCAGCACCGGCCCTTCAGAGCGCTGCGAAACGGAGCCCTGCGCAGCCACTGGCAACAGCTGAAAGCTGCAGTCAAGCCTCTAATCCCCTTGTGCATTTGGAGGTTATGAAAGGTGGATCTGAAGTACTCTTCTTCATGACTTTAAAGAAGTGAAACTCTAACCCAGTGATTAGGAAAAGCCCAAATCAGATCTGAAACAGCCTGGAAAACATTCCAGATCAGGCACACGTGTCCTGCCTGCTGGGACTACAGAAGCACACGGCACCGGTGGAGACAGACCAGTGGTAGCAGGATCTCAGGGGCATTGTCCTGTGGTATTTTAGGAACAATGTTCCCAGAAGGCGCTGTGGAGTGCAGCAGTGCTAATCCTCCTGCACAGAGACGGTTAGGGTTTTTACACTGAGTACACTTACAAGTGAGCGTAGTAGGCTCTCCGACACAGTGTTGGTGAGAACCCCACACTAAAACAGCAGTTGAAAGAGGAGCCGTGGCTGCTGCCCGATGCCCACTGTCACTGACGTTTGCAAACTAAGGGGGGAGAACACGTGCATCCTGACCCCTGCCCACATTGCAGTGAGGAGCCTTCCCAAACGCAGCCCGAGAGTGTAATGGCACAGGTGCTTCTGAAACTGTCTCGGGAATGCAAAATGGCGATGTTTACACCCAAAAATAATTTAACTAAATCTCTAATTTAATCCAGACCCCAAAGAGCAAATGGATTTTGATAATGAACATTGCCAGACCATCATTACAGCGGTGAGGGAAATCAAGAAACAATAACTTGGTGTGGAATAGCAGGACACAGGTTTGGAGCTGTGCCCGTTGGGTCTCCATCCTTCAGCCCAGGCTGACCTCAGGCTGCTGTTCCGTACCTGTGTCCCCATATCTGCTGGCTGGACAGAACAGAAACATCTAGCTGGTGGCACTGCGTGTCCCCATTATGTCTTCTTTGCTACCTCTACCCAAGTGAGCTGCTCTCTTTGTCTGCACTCTCATGCATAGGTACAAAAACACACACACAGACGGAGCTGACCGTCTCTCTACCCCGCGAGTAACACAGCCTGCCAGTTCTCTCTGTGTTGGCAGAATGTATCATATGTTATTGTGTCTCCAGGGTATTTCCTTCATTTATTTCTTATACATCTCTTACTGCCCCAGTTATTTCTTGATCCATTTTCAATCCCATTTTCCAAACTCCAGGCTAACATTAAGCAAGTACTGTTATTTTAAGAATGTCATTGCACTAAATGACTCATCCTTCATTTCCTGTCATAATAATTTCTAATAGTCTTTTCTCCATGATAAAAGTTATGTGATTTGTTTCCTCCTCCCCCCGCCCCCCCCCCCCAACCTCCTCTTCCCCCCCTTCACATAAGGTATTTCTGGTTACTTCTTGACTTGTTTTAACTTTGAAGTTCCCACACCATGAGCCGCGGTTCTGTCCCCGAGGAGCACCGTCAGTGGCGTTCAGGCAGCCTGGATCAGGCAGGGAGGTGCCGCAGCAGGGAGGTGCAGGAGAGCCGGGCAGCGGCAGCTCAGGACTGGGGTCCCATGTGCAGGGTAAAAGGGTGCTGGTGGCGCAGGGGAGCTGGCTCCCGGGTGTCCTGCTCACCGATTGCTGCTGGGCGTGATCCCACGCTGAGCAGCGCGCTTCGTGTGGAGGTGAGGTCCCCAGCAGTGCAGCCGTAGTGGTATCAGCTCTGACGGACGTGGCTATAGGGTCTCAGCTTTAGGCACACAGCCTGAAAAGAGTCACTCAGGCTCTGGTGGTAATTCTTGTAATGAAATATCAAAAGAATCTCCTGCAGATGCCGCAAGGCAGCAATGTCTGCAGAAGGCGTGTGCCGTTGCTAGCGGTGGCCCCGGAGCAGGGCACAGCGTGGCCGTGCCCCGGCGCCCCAGCCCCTTCCTGCTGCCACCCCTGGCCCCGCGTGGTGCCTGTCAGCTGAGGGCAGGGGTACGCTCCTCACCTTTCGGTGCTTCCAGGTGTAGCTGCTGCTGCTGGTGGTGCCACAGTACTTTGCACAGAGACTTTGTTGTTCTGCTTTTCAGCATACAGGAGGACAATCACGAACATTTCACAGGGAGGGTCTCATCCAAAACCAGAATGAAAGGAGGAGAGGTATCCTGACCCCCTGAGAGAACTTTAGATCAGGACTTTCTAAACTGTTCTCTCGCTTCTCTGCTGGATGTTAATTATTACAGCTTGCAACTCAAGAATTTTGTTCTCAGTCATATCCTAGTTTTATTCTCAGTATAGATGAACGACAAATTATTCATTTCCTCTAATCACAGTGGGGTTAGGATCTTTGGTATGCAAGTGACAATATTAATTGCCTGGCGTGTGGTCTTCTGAAGAACAGAAGTTAGAAAGAATGATTCCACACCCCGAGTCATTAGGAGAACAGTGCAATTCATTATCTGTGTGTTATTATTACTAATGACATAGTAATAGACTCCACACTAACAATAAATATCTTTTTATAGCCTCGGCGTTTTACTTAATAGCCCTTTTAACTCACAGGCACAGGTTGGTGTCAGCCTCAGCCGCAGCCCACCCTGTGTCTCTCGCGGGGAGCTGCCTGGTGCCCCAGCTGGCCATGGCGTGCTTCACCAGCCACAGATGTTTCACCAGCCCATGGTCATGGGTGTTTCACCAGCCCGTGGTCAACACTGTGCAGCAGTCGCAGCCCCCGGGGCGTCCCCAGGCCCCCGTGTGCCGTGGGAGCGCACCGAGCTGTTCACACCGGCGAGTGCTTATGCTGTGCAGGACAGGGGCAGAGCTGCCTGAGCACGCTGCCTGGGTGCTGGCATTCAGACATGTCGGGACACCCCTTGCTCAGAAATACATCTTCTGACAGGGAAAATTCCTGCTAAAACTTCATTTCAGTATCTTCAGGAACAAGATCTATCTCATATATGTATATTGTAAATGTAGATACTTGATCTCCCTTGAAAACCAGACCGTCACTGATCAGTTATGCTGTGGCCATGGCATTTGCAGATGACCCACCTTGGAACTCGTTGGTCACTGCAGGTCTGAGCTGTGCTGTGACATCTCCTGGCCATGAGAGGCTCTCCTTGCCCAGCAGTGCTTCGGAAGTCCCGACTCCTGTGGATGCAGCGCTGCTCAGCACGACGCTGGATTTCTCCACCTGCGCTGGATGTTTTGGTTCCTACTTGAGAGTATGCATATTGAGATGGGGAGGGGGCAGCGCTCATGTTGTGAATACAATGAGTCCTCAAAACAGCTCATAAATCAAGAGTCCCTTCAAGAGGGAAGCACAGCATCTTTTTTTTTTTCCCCTGGGCTGCTATCTGAGGCTTACACGAACAAGCTGCCAAGAACAGGCTTTTTTTTTTTTTCCCTTTTTTTTTTTTTTCCTTTTTTTTTTTCTCGAATGACTAACTTCTTGCTCTGAGCACAAGCACATTTATATGTGGGGAAGGCATGAGCCTTTCAGAAAAATGATCTTAGGCAGGGTGCTGCCTCAGACACAGCCTACACAACCAAATCAAAGGTGTGCTACAATCCGTGCGCTGTGCCAGCTCAGGGCACCTGAGCATTACTGATCTGGCTGGCAGAACCCATGTTTTCAATCCTGTCTGAGAGCTCCTGTGTAACATCAAACCCTGAGCGACCTGAAACTACCAGGGCATGACGCAGACATTTCTGGCTTGCTCTGGGCTTGGTTTTCCCAGTGAGGGGCTGGTTGCATTCTGCTCCAAGTGACCTAATGAAGCAAGGAGTAGGGCGGTGTTCCCCAACAGGGAAGCTAAAAATACTGACTTCATGCAGTGGGCATCAGTGGCTAGTTTTGGTTAGACTTTGAGTCACTCAAGGCCAGTACACACACTCCTGGTCTTGAAAACCCCTACAGCAAAGTACTGACCTGCACATCCCTTCTTCGTTGTAATCAGTGCTGTTTTCAAGGGATCCAGACACCAGATTCTTGTGAAGCCTCCAAACTCACCCACAGCTCTGCACCCCTGCTTTTAAAAGGAGAGGGTGAAGGCCAGAAATGTTGCTGAAGTTGGGGGAAGAGTGAGATCTACCTCATTTCCATTGTCCTTTTGGCAATAAATTAATTTATTTCCCTTCTGGCCTTTCTAGAAGTGTTTAAGGTAAAACACCCCGCTGCTGGTCAGTCACCAGGGCTTCCCCCGCTGCCCAAGGGAGTGGGTCCCCGTCTCCCCGCCGAGCACGCTGACAAAGAGCAGACCACTGGACTCAGTGTCTCTGCTTGATCTCAGAGGGGAATCTGCTCTTGGAAAAACACCACCTAGAGACAATTCAGCACCACAGTCTGTTCTATCCAGTCTGAGGTGTACTGAGACAATTCTGTTTGCACAGTGGAATACAAAATTATTTATTAATGATGGGAAAATCTGCACCCTTGAATATATCCCAAAGCAAGTTTGAAGGTATTGAGACAGGGTTATTACTGCCCACTCTATTAGCAAGACCTGGAAATAGATATTTTAACTTTAATTGAATTTCATATAAGTTGGAACCTGGCCTTTTACAGAGGTTTAATTTTAATTTATCGCAGACTCAGGCATTTGCTTTAGGCTCACCAATTTAGTCTTTGGTGCTGCTGAAGACTTTTTACCCCAATTGCATTCTGGCATTGAATGTGGAAACCTTAACTAGAAAATCAGCATGTTTTTGCTTTGGTGTATTCTAATTTAGAAGTAACTGTGCCCAGCAGGGACCAAGTGTCTGACATTTATTGCCTGAAGTTGTTCAAATTGTCTAGCAGCTAACCGGGTTAAATTGGCTGTTAGAAGTTAAAGGGAAGCGTGTGTCCTTGTGGATGTCCATGTCTTGTGCTTCCTCGGGGACTGAGGGTAACATGCAACTGCAGCAACCTTACGTTCACAGCCAAAAGTCCGGTGGGTACCTCCCATTCCCCGGAGCCTGTGGTCATGTTTTGCAGAAGTCCTGCTTTAGGAGTGTCCGGGATCACAGGGTTTCTGATGTGAAGAACAGGAGACATGTATTGGCCTTGGTGAATAAATGCTTTTAGTTGGAATCTTTGAATGTTTTTAAATCACTTTTTGAACAGGGGAAGCTTGAAGTTTGGGTATTTGGATGAAAACTGGCAAATTTTTCTGAAGCATCTCAAGGTGACTCATGAAGGTGACTTTTCTGGAGAAATCCTTTCAATTTATGGAGATTTTCTGTGCGCTTTCTGCTGCAGAGAATGAAGGTCATGCTGAGGAACATGTGAGTCCTTTTCATTTCAGTGGCTCCATGCCCAAGCACTGATGTGAATTTTGGGCTATTTCCACAGCAATTCTTTAGCACACTGAACCACGATGACATTCTGGATGGTGAGCATGCTTCTAGATTTTCCTAAATTTCTATGTTGGCAAGATGGGGATTCAAATGGGTTCTGAGGAGAAATGGGCCAGGCTCAGTGGAAATCTGTCCACTCCACCTGCAGTCTCGCAGTGAGCTCTCAGACTACTATATCTGTGAAAACACACCAGAGCAAAGAATGGAAAAGACGTCTGAGTGCCACCTCTGCAGCATGTCCAGGCCAGCAGCCTCTCCCGGACCTGTCCCATTAGGTGTGCCGAGCGCCAGACCCGCCGGTGGAGGTGGCAGCACATCCCACGGCCCCACCGTGGGGCCGCAGGGACCTGCCCTCCCCTTGGTGCCCACCAGCAGAGCACCGGGAGCGCCATGCCTGGGGGTAACGGGAGCAAGGCAGGTTCTGAGAGGGCGTGTGGAGCCACAGGAACTGCCTGGGCATGCTTAGTACATGTGTTAAATTATGCCATAGAAAAGCAAGTTAACATTTTAAACATACTGGAACTGTTTTTAACTTGTTTGTTTAGAAAGCAAGTATCTATTTCATATTACATTACGTTGTTGAATTATTTATTTACAGCTCAAAATACCTGCATTATTTGTGCTAGCTGCTATTACAATCCCAAATTAATGTTCATTTATTTCTCCACTTATGTTGTGGAGATTGCATTATGACTTTATCAATTGGCTTCTTCTTCTTTTTTTTTTTTTTTTTTCCCAAAGAAACTTATTTCAATCCAATTTCTAATGTCATGTTACAGACAAATGAAAGCAAAGGCCCCCCATATTGTATGTGAAATCTGTAATACCATGGCTCTAGAGTAATGCCTTAAACAATCAAGCTAAATATGTCAAGGGACTTTTTAATACGCTGCACTGATGAAGCAGGAGTATTAAATTTATTCAACCATGAAGAAGACTTTGATTATCATACACCTCAGCTATGCTGCTATGTGTTGACCATGAGGAAAAAAATAATAGAAAATGAAATGTGATTAGTTCCTGATGGGTTGAAATGCCTTTAATACACGTAACATGGAGGGAATTCATATTAAGAGCTTCCATCAAGATTTTTTTTTTTTTTCATATCTACTCGACAACACAATGAATCAGTGTCTCCAATGTGTGAGAACACTCTTATCAATATCTGAATGGAAACATATGGGATGGCACAATTATTGTGATTTTATTGTTTGCTCTGTTAAGTGAGACACGTATTGTGCACATCTCTGAAGCCCTGTAAATAGCCATAGCAATTTTTACTTTAGAAAACAGAAGCTATGATTGCTTTGTGCCATTTCTTGTGAGTAGATTTGATTGTGCAGATTTAGAAAATTGATTAAGTTACAAGATTAAAAAAATTATTTTGAGCTGAAGCTCAACAAAAGCCTAATTTTAAAAGCTCAGTAGAAAAAAAAAATCTGTAATGCATTTGAGTGAGACATGATTATAATATGCATAAACCATTGTCAGTAGATGGAAAAATTATAAGAAAGTTTAAAAGGCTAATAATTAGTCACCTGGCTTTGGCAGCACTACAGTACTCATTTTCTGTTTCCTAGGCAGATGCTGGCTTTGCAAAGCTAGAGAGTATCTAAATTATTTTTAATAAAGGGTCTAGTGCCTGTGTGCACAGTACAGACGTTTACAACTGAATTATTACAACTTTATGTTTTGCTTCCCCGCCGCCTCCACATTTACTTCACACATGCTTTCCGAGAGTAGCTGTCAGTGATGAAGCACAGAAATTTCACAGAATTCACTAAGAAGTGTGAAGTCGAGTTTGAAACGTTGAGCATTGTTAATTTGCGTGCATCATTTGTAGAGGCAGAGGTGATGTGACTGAGGTGGAACCGGGAAGCCAGACGAGAAAACAGAAGTCCCGCAGTCGGGGCTCCGTGCCCACAGTCGGCCCGTGGTGGGGGGCAGGCGGTGTCCCGGGACCTCGGTGGGGTGTAGGGTGGGACGATGGAGTGGGGCAGGAGGGCGCTGGGCAGGGACGGCCGCATCCTGCTGCCCCGGGGTGCCTCTGGTGTCCAGAGCCAGTCCGGCGTCTGCACAGGGCCCTTCTTGGGGGGGGACTCAGAGCCCCGGGGACAGACACACACGAGCAGTGCGGTGGGGTGTCATGCAGCCTCACTGAAACGTGAATGCTTATCCAATGGGTGATGGGCTTTATGGAAATCATGTAGTATCGAGCTGGCTGCTCTCTCTGAGTCCAACGTATGACAGATGAGAGAGCTTGAGAATTTGTGTATTTTAATGGCGTTTGTGCTGAAGATGATAAATGCAGTCTTCATCTAACAACTTCAAGGTTTACTTTTTTTTTTTTTTTTTTTTTTTTAAAGAGGGACATGCATATGGTTAGAAACACTTGCAACATTAATAATAGTTCGCTGCAAGAAAGATTGATATACACAGCATAAATACTCATGCAGCATACATTGCTTCTGGTAGACAAGTAATATTGCTTTTGCCTTCAATATCTGGGCTGAAGATTGAAGTCCAAGGCAGTTCTTTTCCTTTTGAGAGGAGTGCATTCCTAAGTGATTTCACTTGTGCCTTGCTGATGACTGCACAGGTAACATCATGTTGCCCTGTTCCAGGGCACGACCAGCCCATGAGAATTGTGTCACAGTTTTAGATACTTCAGGGAGAAAGCCGTGGCACAAGCTTCTATGTGCAACTCTTGAGATAATGGGAAATCTGGAGGGGCCGGGCTCTCATCAGCAACAATCCCACCTGCAAGTGCCCTCTGCAGATGAGCAGCATGGTTCAGCGGAGCGCAGAAGAGAGGCAAGTTTTGCCGGACTGGTGCTGTAGGTACTTTATTTTCCAATAACAGCACGAAAAACTTTCTTCCTTGTCCGTGACAAAGTCATTTAGGGTTTAATCAGGCTGCTGACCTGATGCACAGTTCTTGCTTCTGTTGCTTGCTGCCCTGTGTCACTTCAACACTGTGTTAGCACAGGCTGCTGTGATGCTTCGCTGCAAGGCCGAGCCGTAAGGAAGGTGTGGAACATCCTCAGCAATGGTCTGAAGTTACAAGGGCATGTAAGAGAACCAGGGATGAAAAGCATAAGTGCAGGAATAGCTGCATGGGTTCCTGCAGAGCCCCTCCAGGCAGGGAGCTGCAGAGCAGTGACAGCAGAGCCAAGGGTGAGGCCACGCCACCAGCGCCTCGCACACCTGGGGCTGCATCTGGGAAGTCCTCCAGACCCAGGGCTTGTGTCTTCCCATCAAGTACATCGGATTCATTTATTTTCTCAAAATGGCTTAATCGCAATTTGAGATCCCACAGCCTCTTGGCATCCTCCATGCCCTGTGGCTCTGAGTTCTGCTGTTGGTCTCTGATCAGGTTACCCTCCCTCTCCTTGACATTCAAGGGAAACTGAAATGTATTTTTAAGTATATTATGATATAGCTCAGATTATTTCAACTACATTTAAGGGTTAGATTTCAGCTTCATTACAGAGCAAGAGGAAGCACAGCTTCTGAAGAGACAGCTAGAGACATTTTCCTCTTAGAGAAAATTTCAAACAAGCACTTTTGAATAAGTTTTGCAGATCACCATTAAATCAAGCTGGATGGTTGTGGTATTTAGAAGAGAGAGATGTCTGGTCAAGCAGGATACAGCTTTTTCTTCACCTTGCAAAACCTTGGTGCAGGGATTGCAAATAGTGTGGAGCCCTTATGCAGAGTTAAAATAGATTGCATCAACTGGGGGAAAAAAAAAATGTTATGAAAAAAGTATTGGTAAGAAACAGCCTGAAAGTCAAGGCTTATGAACGATAAGGATGCTGTCCCCCGTATGAGCAAATTGCATATGTGTAGTAGTAGATCAATATAAATGTCTTGATCCATGAGAATAAATTCTTTGCTATTTCCTTCCAGTGCAGCAGTAGTTAGATCAGGAGGAGATGAGGGCTGCTGTTTCAGAAAGGCTGCAGCGCTCGAGATGCTGCTGCCACGAGGGAGGGGGCAGGTGTCGGGGCAGGCAGTGGCTGTTCTGCCCGAGTCCCCACAGAGTAAACTTCAGCGCTATGCAGAGCGGGTGCTGAGCCGTGCCATGTGTGAGGAACCCAATTAATATTTCAGTAGGATTCAGACAAAAGTAGGGATAAAAAAAATGACAGATTCACAGTTCATGGAATAATATTTGCTGATTGAGAGGCATGCAGGGTTTTTTAAAAAATATAGGGGACATCATTTGCAACTTGTTCTTGTGAAGAGAGAAGTCCCATGACACATTTCAAATATTTGGCACAGCTTTGTAACTTTATCAAAGAAAAGCTTCAAAGTGAGAACTTTGTTCTGAAAAAAAGGGAGAAAAATAATCAATAGAAAACACAACAAAATCTAAGATCAGGATAATCATGTTGTAGCATCAAAAAGGTACAATTTTTGTGCTTTTTGTGATGTTTTCTGCATGACAGTTTGGTCTCAATGGCACAGTGAAAATAACTTTCTTGTCTTATGATTGACAGGAAATTTAAATGCCAGCAAACAAATGCCAGTAGGAAAAAATCTCTTAGCTCACATATTGTACACCTTAATGTTAATGCCATATTGGATCCAACAGGTTTCCTTGGAAGATAATGGGTAATTGGACCCATATGGCACCCAAAAAGTGCAATTTTGGGTTTTCAGAATGAGAAGTTACCTGGGAAACTGTCTCCATTTAGATACTTATCAATATTCAGCGCTATTGCCAAGACAAGATAAAGGAGCAAGGCAGAATTTGTGAGCTGTGGGCAGAATGGGCCAATAAATACGTCGGGAGATAGTGTAACCGTGCAGTACTTTCTCCTGGTATTGAACTGGCCATCATGGCAAAAATAAATGTCAGCTGCGTTTTCTACAACAGCAGCACTCAGAACTCCAAATAGCCCATATCTGAACATTTTTAATATTGCTGCCTTTTTCAGTCTTTTCCCTCTACATGTTTGATTAAAGGATTTATATGTCATTATCCCCAGCCCACCCCACCCCCTTTAATCACTTTTCCATCAGTATATCTTTGGATTACTGGTCACTGAAGGAGAAGTACGTCTGGGACGCTGCCGGCAGCCCAGCTGTGATGCTGGGGATGGGCGAGGCGCGGAGCTGAGGCGCAGGCCGCGCTCCGGCTCTGTGGGCCCGTAGCTCTGGGTAGGCACCGGGGCACCAGGAAAGTCTGCCAGGAACCCAGGGCATCGCCCCAGAGCCGTGTGGGGCAAGGGTCTACTCACAGACCCGTCCCAATGGCCTGCACAAGGCTGTGTTTGCGCTGTGTCTGTGTGGCAGCAGCGGAGGCCAGGCTGTGAGGCCTGCCTGGCGGGCGGCAGCCCGCGGGGGGCCCGGCAGCAGCTGTGCCGGCTGCAGTGTGGTAATTAATTCCTTGTAATTCCTCCTGGAGATGTGACCCTGGGCTCTGCAGCGAGTGGGGATGCTGCTGCTGTGATTGGAACATGTGGGGTCGTTGACAATCCGCAGCTTGCTTAGCACTAGAAAGGAAGAGGAAAGGAGTAATAGGAAGGTCATGGCAATTGCTAGCTACCAACACCCATGGTGGTACCGATTTCTGTGGCACCCCTGTGAGCAATGCTGGAGATGGTGCATTGCAACAGAGCATGCACGCTGCCCCTGGTTTCTTATACAGTAACAGCATGCTTTAGAGACGTGGGCTCTGATGCTCCTTACCATCTGCAGGAGTGGCCAAATGAGCCTTGGAGGCTGGATTGTGTGCTGAGTTAATGATGCACCATCGCTGGATCCCACGTTCAGGGAGGCAGACTTTGGAATGAGAGAAAAATAATTGTTTTCCATGTGTGTGTTTTGATGTGCTGCTTGTGTGTACTGGCACAGGCCTCTCATTAGCCACAGACAGTCTGTGGGTAATGTACGGGCAAAAATTCTTTCTTTCTGTCTATTTTGTCTATAAAACAATAAAACAACTTTAATCATAAAAAAAGGAAGGGCCAACAGCCTACTCTTGTGATACAGACATTTTTATTAGGTCTGAGACTGAGAATGGCTCTTGTTAAGAAATACTGGTTTATTGCAGTGAGCTAGGAGATGAGATAAGGGCAAAATACCAAACGCGCACGCACAGCCACAGAATGTGTGAAAAATTGGAGTGATAAGGTCTTTGGAGCAGGTTCCTGTTAAGGTGATTGAGGTGTCACAGTGTATCATATTTGCTGAAGAAGTCGAGGAAAAATGTGGTATAATCAATTAAAATTGGTGCCACTGTGCCTGGGCAGGGCTGTCTAAAAGCTAAGTATAATAAATACATTTATTCTTTGCTTTCTGCCAAGGTTATGTGACTTTGCAAACAGGCTGCAGAAAGCATACTGCTGCCGACAAGAGAGCCTGTTGTGCTGAGCCGACCTGTACGGGATTCACCTCGCTGGAGAAACCAGAGGGGCAGCGAGGCGATGTCCTCCCTGGAGCAGGGACCTGCTCCCCAAGGCAGCAGTCCTGGAGCGTACACGTCCTCACAGGCGTGCTGAAGGTTTAGCCTGCAGACAGCTTCCCCCCGTCCCAGCCGGGTGACTGCCTCTGTTCCAGTGCTTCCCGACGGACTCTGCTTCTGCCCACCCGAAGGCCACCTATGGACAAAGCGGGCTCTACCTGTGCTGTGCATGGCCTGCAGCACCTGCGACACTGTGGGTGTGCAGCTGGATGGACTGCAGGACAGACAGCAGGACACACGGACAGCAGGACACACAGACAGCAGGCCACCGGAGAACAACACTGCCCTGCGCCTGGGCACAGCCAGGCTGCGATCGCTGCAGGAGAAACCCTGCGGGCAGCGGAGCGAGGGCGGCTTGTATTTGTCCTCTCTCCTTCCGTGCACCGTCGTTACAGCGTGTGGGTTTTGTGGCGAGATGAATTGGGTACTTTAGTTAATACTCCCATTATGCCCACACAAAATGCTGAACAAAGCCTCCCTGTCCCTGGCACTGCACTAATGTTATTTCTCAATTACTTTTTGTTAAGCAAATATGTAGTGTGCTTTAAGTACTGCATCCAATAATTATGTTGAACTCTTCAGTACTGCATGATGGCTTTCTTACAAACCCCTTCATTATACCTGTCATATGAACTTTAAACACTTGGCAATGCAGTAAGATTACGTTTGAAAAACACAGAGATTATTTTTACACACGCCACCTGTTAGAGAACATTTGGGAGTGCAAAATTGAATGAAATCAAGGCATCCCACGTGGATAAGATAGTATATAGAATGTCTTTAGTAAATAAGCTTGTATTTTTTATATAAAAAGAGACAGAAGCAGAAATGTTTAATACACATACACATATGTTGTCTGGAAGGCTTTGTTGTTCACACACACAGCTGCAATTTATGTGCCAGGAGCTGTTGATGTTAGAAAAACAGTATCTCAGTTCTCCTTATGTCAAGGCACAATTTTAGATACAATTCTAACAAATAATGCCGCTTCTCATTCTCATTAATTTTAGCAAATAATTTTAAGGATGACTGAATTCTTTCAAGAGAATGCTGCCACTATAGAATGTGACTAATTAAGAAATTTTACATTTAAAAACTATTACATTACTTTACAAGACTAACTTTAAGTATGTAACCCGTTTATGGAGAACTTCCTTCTGTTTTGCAGATAAATGTGTTACTCGAAGGCAACTCTTCTTCAGGACACCATTCCACTATAGCCAGCAAAACGAAAACTCATACTGTGGTGGGGACGTAGCATTTCCAAAGATGGCTGTTTTAAGTTGCTGCCTTAATGACAAGGATGGAAGTTTAATTAGCACAGTACTTCTATCTAACTGCCTTTGCCTGTTGAGAAAAGCCCAGTTCTGTAGATAGATTTCATTTATTTTTCTCTCTGCAGCCTATAAGTCCTCTGAAGCGCTGGCAGATGCACAGCTCTGTTTATGTCTCAGCTATAGCTAATTCAGAGGATTCGGATACTTCAAAGCTTCCAGTTGATTATTTTCTGTATGTTAGTTACATTTCAAAGTCAAATGATTTTTCAGTGAAAAAATCTATTGTCATTTAAATTGGGTTTGTTTTAAAACATCAAATAAGGTTCAATAAAATTTTGTTTTTGAAACACTGAAATCAAGTATTTCAATAGAGTTGACATATTTCATTTCAACAATTTTAATGGAACATTTTTGATCTTTAATTTCCAAAGAGCTTGTCCAAGTGAAGTCATTAGTGCTTAGACTTAAAAAAATTAGGACTTTTGAAGATGAACATCATGACAACATTTCAATTTCATTAAAGCAAAATATTTTTATTAATTCTAAAAGACTTTAAAATGTGTTATAAATTTCAATTTGTTTTAATTCAAATTTGAAGGAGCAAAATTGTTTTATTGAAGCAGAAAACATAGATCTTCTGCAGATGCTTAGTGAATCATCATTTATTAAATGGTGTCATAAGTTGTTGAAAGCAATCAGTGCTTTTGCTGTCCATGGGAGCCGTGAGGGAGAGGCAGACACCAGCCTTAGCCTTTACCCTGCCCAAAGGCCTGCACTCACAAGGTCTGCTCCAGCTCCACTGGACTTGAGATGCTTTATCCATGCCGTAGCCAAACACAGCTGATTACCCTTCATAAATAAATTAAAATCTCTGGCAAGCATAAAAAGTCTTTTCAGAACAGTGAAACTTTAAAAAGGAGATGAGAGAGAGCAGCATATTATTCACATAATCAGTGGAAAATATATTTCTGGAAGACGAAGCATAGAAATACACGAAATGAACCCGTTACTCAGTGTTTGGCTGAAAGAGTCAGCAGGGGCTCAGGTGCTCCCATGGCCGAGCTCGCCTCTGGGTTACTTTCTGGTGGGGCTCTGTCTCAGTGGTGGGGCAGCCCCGTGCTTGGTGCTCACCTGTACCAATGTTCATAAGAAAGGCCACCAGAGGTGAGAAGGGATTTTCTTTGTTGTTTTACCTCATTCAAGAAGGAGGTGAAAACAAGAGGTAGTGCTGAAGGAAGTGACCTGTGCTTTGGTGTCAGAGGGTACACAAGACAGCGGCGTTATAGGATAACTTGAACAGAAAGCACCTTACTGACCGCTCTGCTCTGAGTTCACCAACTTCGGGGGCAAACACCCCATCCATGTTACTCTGTTCCAGGGAACAGCTACACTCACCTACCCACAGCCGCAGCCAGCCACGTCCTCGCCATGCAGCAGCAGCAGACGAGCAGGTCTGTGTGCAGGAGGTGCGCCAGGGGAGCAGCCAGGGACAGCTCTTGCCCCATTGCCCCAGCCCCGACCTCTGCCTGTCTCTTTCCGCCTTCCCCAGCCCTCCTGCCATGCTTGCCAGCCCGCAGCCCACATGCAAGGGCCAGAGAGCCGGCGGGATGCACGGGTGGGTACACGGCACCATGAGGACAGCGCGATGAACAGCTGCTCTACAGAGGTAGGGAGCTGGGATAGTATCACATCATATCGGCTTGCTGTTGGAATTAAAAAAGATGGTGAAGCTGTTCAGGGACAAATGAAGTCCTTAAATCTGTACGCATTGATCGAAAAGTAAAATCCTCCCTGCAGATCGCATGCTGCCTGTGCTGTGGCCTCCCCGTTCCCCGGTGCACTGGGGAAAGTTAATTCAATGAGAAGCTCCCAGCACAAATCTCTCTGCATTGCAGTCTGCGAACTTAATTTAAACAAGTGTTTCCAAGAAATTTCATAGCAGGAAGGGACATTCCTCTGACTAAAGTGATTACATTGGCAATGTCTGAAATCAATTAAGTGTTGCTTTGGGTCTTTATTGAACCAATCCACCATAAATCTGATCCATTATGAAGGCAAACACCGCGCAGAGATGAAGGTGGGAATGGCTCAGCCTACCCAATAGCTTTTCACAGCTCTGCTCAGACACGGGGTTTCTCTCTAAGCCAAATATTTCAAGAAAAGTCTTGTGTAAATCTCAGGAGATGCATCTGGCAGTGGAGCAGTGCCAGCACAGCGCACAAGTCGTTCTAGCACAGCAAGGTATGCATAGTAAGTGAGTTAATTCAGCAGTCCAACACAACGTTGCTTCTCCTTGGTCTTCAAAATCTTGCAGCTGCTTAAATAATAGAGAATTATCTTGAAATATTAAGTCTGATATCTTTAAATAGGGGTTACTAGTATAAGTAAGCTTCTTCAGGGTTTGGCCTGTGGTCTTCAAGCAATGTCTAAAGTTTGTTGATAAAAGATTGGTTGTAAAATTTCTATCAAGAGTTGGTTTACTGAGGAACTGAGTCTTCTAAAATAAAGTGACAACGTTTATTAATCTGAAATGCTTTAAACACGTATTTTCATTTGAAAAGAAAGTCAACAGCTTCTCCAATATTTTTTTTTTCTGTTATTTTTTTCTAGTGGAAATGTTGATAATAATTTTTTTCCTTTTCCTCAGAGTCACACTTTCCCTGCAAGGGGAATGTAGTCTTTTAAAATGTATGCCATGTTCCTGTTAAGTTCATTTTAGGAACACTGCGTGCACATGAAAACATTCCTCTGCATTGGTATATGTCACTGTATTATAATCAAGGAAAGGCAAGAGTCTCCGAAGCACTAGATTTGCAGCTTTGCACCCACCGTGTGCCGGTGACCGCCGAGGCGGGTGCAGAGCCCCACGGTCGGTGCTGAAGGAGGCGCGCTCGCATCCGCCACAGCAGAACTGCTCAGCGGAGTCAGGCTGGTGCTGGACATTGATCCCCAGCTCTCCGCTGCAGCAATTGTGCCATTATTGTAGCTTCCTAACTTAATTAATGGTATGAACTTTGAGTTCTCAGAACCTCATTGATTTGGAGCAAGTGTGCCCTATCAGTTTACAGAATACAAATCACACCCGGCAACAGCTTTTATTAGCTCTCTGCAGCCTGGAAGCCTACCTGGTGCCATGTAAGAAATGAGAGCGGTACACAAGTGTCTGAGCTGGGGAGGTAGAAGAGATTTGGCTAGCAGAGGTGGAGTTTGACCGTTATTATCAACCTGCTGTGTTTGGACAGGTCCTTGTCTCCTGCAGTGAGCAGGTTTTGAGAGACGTCAGAGGACCAGACCTTGCCAGCAGCTTTTGCTTTTTTTACGCCCCAGCTGTTTTGAAAATAATAATAGTTATCCAAAACACACGAAAGATATGTCCTGAAAATACTTCAGAAAATGATGTCTATCTGAGTTGTCAGAAAGTCGGAGATAAGGGTGCATGCACTGTACCTACTCATCTCAGTGTATGTATGCGGCACCTCCGAGGTCTTGGGATTATGCGAGTCCCAAAAATGTTGGCACAGAGCATGGAGCCAGTCAGAGTCCCAGGGTAAGAGGCAGAGACCTGTGACCCAGCTCAGGTTGCTGGGCTTTCTTTGCAAGCAGCAGATGATGGTGTCGGATCAGGTGGAGATGAGTCACAGGACAGGGCCACGGCCTGTCCCCACGTCCCCACGCCCCCCTCCTGGTGCTGGTAGGTGCTTGGCCATGGGCCACCCTGCACTGCGTGAGGGATGCAAAACCTGCCAGGTCTGCCATGTGCCAACTGTCACCGTGTCCGGAAAAATCAGTGGGGCTTCCAAAGGGGAAAGGAAAAGCCAATTATCCAAGTGAGTCTTGAAATAATCAAATTATTTTTCACTTAATTACAGCTATTCTGGAAAAATATCAAATGATTGCCCTACTTTTAAAATCTTTGACAGTACTCTTTTATGAGGAAATTCATGTATATTAATGCCATTAACTGGAATGATCAGTTAGATAAGGACACATTAATTATATCACGGTGAGCATCAGGCTAACCAAGAGGAGAGCACGTACCCATCCACCAGCGTGGATGGTGCTGGGAACAAGGAGGAGGGATGGGGCCACGAGGGACCTCGGGGTCCGGGCTGGGCCACCACTACTCCCGCTGTGGGTTAGAGACACAAAGGTGCCTAAGAGCTTAAGCATTTCCAGCTTGATGAAGTATAACATTTTAAATACAAAATGAATGTGCTTCATACGTAAATGTCTTTTGGAAAGATGCCTTAATGGCAGTTAACCACAAGGCATCGCCATTCTGGATCAGCCTGGAGGAGCCAGCACTGAAGCAGAAAATCGTCAGCAGGTCTCAAGGCTGGGAGCAATGAACCAGCACGTCCCGAGGAGCTCGTGGGAGAAGCGAAAGGTTTAGTACACTGAGACAAAATACAAATGGCAGAATTAATTTTGGATCCTGGATACCTGCTGTCCCCTAACTGCCTTCCCAGAAAGCCCCTTCCTGCTGACAGGAGCGCTGTGTGCTGCGTGCTGCTGGTGCCCGCAGCCATGGGAGGTGCCGGGGCCAAATGGGCTCTGCAGGCACGAGGCACTGGGTGGGCACCGGGCACACGCCACCGTCTTGCGGCCACCCAGCACGAGGCAGTGCAGCGAGGGCAGAGGCTCTCCCCCAGAATCATGCATTCATCACTGTAGTTTAGCTATCCACTTATGCTCCTGCTCCCGAGTAATTCAATTTTGTTCGGTGTTCAGGATGGGAAATGGTCTGTGCTAGCTTTAGTACCTGTGTGGTGTGGAGATTTGGCTCTGTAGTGTTTCCATTGACTGCTTGTCTTTTTCTATGTGTGCACGGGGAAATATAATGGAATTTGCTGCTGCATTTACTGCCCTGTGTTTTTAAGCATAATCTCTTAGACTCCATTTGTGATACCCGGGTGGAGCCTAATAGCCCAGGCAATTTTATGAGTGATCAAGACCTTCAGCCTTTTCTTGCAGCATGCTGCCTGTGTCCCTGGACCACACCTGCATCACTTCCAACCACTGACATCCAGGCCCATTCATAACAGCTCCCTTTCCCTATCCTCTGTCACCATCAGCCTTACCTCTTTCTTTCCCAGATCCTCTTTTTGGGTAGGTGACTACTGCGATCAGCTCAAGTTAGTCATCAGGACTGAGGATCCCCCATGGATCCCACAGCACAGGATCTCCAGGTAAGAAGTGATCATGTTGGAAGTGAGTAAGTCCAATTGTCTGTGACAGACACACCTTTTTTACCTGTTCACAAGGTCTCTGATGACAGAGTTTTCCCTGCACCCCTTTGCAGCAGGCACTGTAGGGCAACAGTTGACTTGAAACATCCTCCCCATTAATTTCACCCCATTACTCCTAGTAATTTCTCTCTTCTACCACTGTAAACAAATCTCTCACATCCTTCATGTTCATGCCCTTCCAATATATATGTCAGCTGTTATGCCCCTTAAACATATTTTTCAAGTCGATGCAACTTCCAGGTTTTCATGGTTAAGTAAAAATTGAATGATGAGCGAGAACAAAGCCTGCTATTATGAAGTAAACTGAAGCATGTGCTAATTACTGCACACAGACGGTGTGCTGAAGGAGGTGAGTTTAAGTGACACAAACATTTTCTCCTCCACTTTTTACAGAGTGTGCAGCCCCACGTCTGGCAAAGGCCAGAAGAAGGGTTGGATGTCCTGGTGTCTCCTGAGCAGAGGATGAGCATTCAGACCAGAAAGGCTTAAAGGAGGTGATGAAGCATAAATGACAGGCAGTAAGACATTGATTTGCATTTGAAATGTGGTGTGGACAGCACAGTGAGGAATAATAAACACGTCTCTTGGAAAATTGTACCCATATGAGAAAATATATCACTGCTTCTCCAGTAGAGGACCCTGAGAAACCTGGGTTTTGTCCTCCTCAGGCAACACAGTTTCTGGCTGTGGGCTATCGATATCTCCAGCCTTTGCCCTAACTGCAGGCATAGTCAGTGATGACATCTTCCCTTGAAGGCAGGGGCTCTGGGCTACCAGTATCTCACCCCTAAGTGCATTTGCAAGTAATAAGAGCCCCAGCTCCTGTTCCAATTTATATTAGAACTTATAGTAGAACTTTATATAAGGAACTTTTTATAATCCCAAACCTGCTCCTGTCCTGCTCCCAGTGCCCAGCATTGGCACGAATTTCCCCTAGTTTTCTCAAATATGACTCAGACTTGAAGGCAGCCTTGCCCACCTCCTCAGGCTGCGTACAGCCCCTGGGAAGGCAGGAATGATGGCAGCAGAGACTGGTGGTCAGCAGCAGAGCAGTGCCGAGAGGGCAGCAGGGACAGGACGTGAAGCACACAGCTGTGGCCATGCACCGGGGCTCGGTTTGTCTGTACTCACATGCCAACCCTTGTGTTGGCCCGATTTACAGCCAAAAAGGAGGAAAGAAGTACAGCTGCAAAATTAAAATGGAGGAAACATCATGCTGTTTTAAAGCAAATGACAAAATTGCCAGGTAACATGACGAACTGAATGCATGCCACCTAATAAAAGTTACATTTTTAGTGAGGGATGGCAGCAAAACACACCATTAAGGATGAAGAATACTGACAGAAATAAGAGAAGCAAATGTTCAGAGCCATAGAAGAAAGGCTGTCTCCACTACCAATAAAATGAAATCCCATCTCTGGTTTGGGTCAGAGGATTCTGTTTTATTTCCTATTTTGTCTGGAAAAAAACAGTAACAATCAACGCACACTTTTTGCCCTGCTTGTGGCACGCCTCCCCACCTCAACAGCTTGGGGGCACACGGGGTGCCCGACCCGCAGCGGGGCCATTCCCCACCGTGGGTGCTCGGACCCCAACAAACCCAGACCCCCAGCATCTGCTGCTCCAGCTGCCCGCCCTGCCAGCCTTCTGCTGCCAATCTTGCCCAGTAATTTGCTTTTACTGGGCAGCTGCCAAGAAAAATATTCTCTTAAATGCCTTTTATAGTGCCTCTTGGCTTTATTAGCATTGCTATTTACTGGCTTGCTGTGCTGTCTGCATTTTCCCCCTAGGAGATTACTGTCATGGTCACTGCTGTCCTGTGTACCTAGAACAGGGCACAGACCTTCTCAAATTTCTGTGGTGCCCAATTTGAAGCACGTTATCATGACAGTTTCAGCTTTATGTAAAAAGGATCAATTCAATTTTTAAGGTAGTCAGGTTCTATAACCAAGCATCGCAGAATTAGGATGCAGGCTGGTTGAGGCTGGAGGCACCTCTGGGTGTGCCCCAACCCCGAGCAGGGCCCAGCCCCAGCCCCAGGCGGCCCCGGAGCTCCCCCCGAGGCCCCCCAGCACCTCCCGGTCCCTGCACAGGGCTCGGTGCTGCCCGGGGCCGGGGGGAGCCTCCAGGCCCTGCCCAGGGCCTCCTGTCCTGGCTCCGCGGAGCAGAGCCCGGCCCCGTCCTGCCCACACCTCCATCAGGTGCTGGTGGGCAGCGGGGGTCCCCCCGAGCCTCCCCGGCCCCAGCCCCAGGCCCCGCGGCCTCTCCCCGCAGCACAGGGCCCGCCCGGCCGCCCGCAGCCCTGTGGCCCTCTGCTGGGCTGCCCCCAGCGTGTCCGCGTGCCTCTAACGCTGGGGAGGAGCCCACAACTGCGGGTCTGTCAGCAGTTGTCCTCAAATGTACTCAAGGGAAGTAATAACATATATATATGTTATTATGTTATCTATATGTTATATATATATATATAACATATTACACATTGCATTGGTCTGAGCACCTGAGCACCTACCAAATCTTTTCATAGCTACAGTAAATTTATTATCTATAGCCCCTTTCTTCTTGTGATGCTTCAAAACTGCAGTTTTGTTGCTTGAACTCTTACTTTTTGTTTTCTTCTGGTAGAGCTTCAGCAGGCTCATTCCAGCAACCAGTGTGTTTCAGAGACGTTTCCTCCTTACACCGCTCAGTGACTTAATGTGCAAATTCTTTGCCTCAGGCTCAGGGATTTTAGTTCATATGCTTTTGGCAGGATACTTAACCTTTCTTATTTAATTAGAAGAATTGAGAGAGAGAGATTTCTCAGGGAAGGTCATTTTATAGTGTTCAATTTAGAGTGAACTATCTGTGGCTTCTGGGCAAGATGTGTTTCTGCCACTGAGTAGTGTTCCAAGTTTCAGCAAGATGCCCTCCACGTGGTGGCTTAATCGTAGAACATCCAGAGGTGGAAGGAACCCGCAAGGGTCATCAAGTCCAGCTCCTGGCTCCACACCAGCTGCCTTTAGGGCTGCCCCTGCCCCTTGCCACCCCAGTCGGAGACGCTTGGTTCCTGCAGCTGCCGATGGCAAGCAGCGCCTGTCCTGGGGCAGCGGGGGGGATCCAGCCCAGGCAGCCCTGTGTTCAGGGTGCACAGTCTCCAAGACCCAGATTTGGGTGCAACAGGTCCCTCCTGTCTTGGTAGGTCTATAAGGTGCTTGTTTCCTTCAAACACCTGAGACTTACGTCAAGAGATAATTCTTCCCTTATCCTTTAAATCCTTCTTCCTGCAAAAAGTGACAGCTGTTGATGAAATGACAATATGAGGCAACCAGTGGTAGCTGCAGGTTGTCAGCTGGGGTAACTGGAGGGCTTGGAAAGTTTAATTTCAATTTGAAATTATTTTATATGGAAAACCATGAGTGATAGGGTTATAACAGCAGCTGACAAATATGACCACATCTCTTCACATTTGCTTTCCATTAACTAACTCTTTGCCTTTCTTCCTTTTAATGTTATATACACTTTTGGAGTCATGTTTCAGTTTAAATCTTTAAACTTGCTGGGGAAGAGGTACTCTCAATGTTTTGTTTCTGCAGAACAACAAATACAGAGGGTCAGCAGCTGACACTGCTATCTGCAAACTGTAATTCACTGGCTTGATTTAATCTCTGAGAAAATGGGTAAGCATGATTGCACATGACATCCAGATTTCCTCTGTTGTCAAAAGCATCCAGAATATGGTGCATCCTGAATTATCAGAAGGATAAAATTGTACTAGGCTACTCAACCAGACCGTAAGTTCTGCATTTTTCAAAGTTTCATGAAGAGGCCCTTTATGAGGTCTCATTCAGACGTCTGGGGATGTTTCTGGAGACCAGCACTCCTGCCTGGTGCCAGCTCAGCACCCCGACCTGCTGGTGCTGCAGGGGAGGAGCAGACAGCATCAGCGACCGTCAGCAAGACCTCAGGGCAGTGCCACACGTATCACCACACTTGGCCTCCATCCCTGAGCACCCGGTGTGCACGCTGAGGGACAGGCTGTGACCATGACCGCCAGCCCCTTGCCCCTCAGCGTACACCGCCGTCCCTGTCCCATTCCTGCAGGGTGCCTCCTGCCCTCCCCAGAGACCCAGCAGGGGAAGAAAGGAGCTCTTTCCCCAGGGCATCCCCACGTGGCTATCATGGCAATATCTCCATTGAAAGTCACCTTTCTCAGCCCACTGTTATCATGAAAAGTGCTTTTTTTCAAAATAATAATAATAATAATAATAATAATAAATATATATATATTTAAAAGTTTGGTGCAACCAACAAAAAAATTCACTACATTTAAATATTGTTTGTTTCTGCTCTGTTATGACAAGCTTCTGTTCTTTACTTTTAGTGAGGTGAAACCCACACCTTTTAAGTGCATCCATCTGGTTTCATCAATTTTATAAGAGATGGATTTTGATTATATAGAAATCTAAGCTCAGAAGGCTTTGGAAATGAGCAGTATTTGAGCCTTCACCATATTTCTGTTGCTGAGAGTGCCCATCCCTATATTTTTCACTTGCAAATATTTAGCTAACATGACATTAATTATGATTGGAAAATGATTGAGCCTGTAAATTGTGAGACTGTTCTCTCTTAACAACATAGCAAGTATCTCTTTGATTAGATTGCTCTCTCCTTTCATTACTGAACAACTTTAAGCTTAAAAAGAAGTGAATAATATTGGTGTTGAGAGACTGTTTTCTGCACACTGGTGAATAAATGTATGAAAGACAATACCTGCTTTTATGCCCAGCCAGAGCAGTCTCCTCGGTGATTGCTTTTCAAGAAATAAAAGTAAGGATCGACTCTCAAGGACTAAGCACAGTGTTTCCAACAGTTTGCCCATTTGGATTCTTCTGTTTGCAGAACCACCCAACAAAAATTTCCTATTTGCAATTTCTTGAGCAGGAAATAAATAAATAAATAAATAAATCACATTTCCTAAAATAATGTGCCAAGAACCCCTCCATATTCACGTAAAACACACGAAAATCTGGGCCTTCGTCCCAACATGCAGCAAGCACCTGGAGTTCCTGTTGTAGTCTCAAGATCCTTCAGTGACTATCCTGTGAAAACTATGAAACCATTTAATCAACAGTGCTAATTAAGCTCTCAGGCCGAATTTGGATTTGGGCTCAGAAGGGCTTTATCCGCTGGACAGCAGAGACCTACACTTCCACCTACTGTCCATCCATCCAGATGCTCATGCGTAGGCTTATTTACTGTCACCCTATGTGATCATATAAACCAAGCACTACTTGGTGTTCATGTGATTGTGTTCCTGCTGCGTGTGTCCCTGTCAATGCTAAGGCATGTTGGCATGAGCAGGTACTCAAAGGACCAGCTAGATAAAAAAAGGATTGATCTCCATGTCCTCTGCTACTAGCATCTGTACAGCGCTGAGGATATAAAGGCAAACCCAGAGGTGATAACAGAGCAGTCAGGGTTTGGCCATCGTGATTCACCAAGTCTGCACCTTTTCCAGCCTCATTTATGGGATCCAGGGCAGCAGCGGAGTTCTTGAGACAGCTGCTTTGTCTGGACAGCTATGCTGGCTGTATCCACACATTTTCCCACCCTGCAGGAGGGTAATACCTGTTATCTTCCAGAGGCACTGCTGGAGAAAGTCCTGGTGGAGGTACTTGGTGAGTAACACGGAGCAGAACGCTTCTGGGAGCAGAGGAGGGACATCTCCCTTGCTGGAGAAGAGCGTTGGTTCCCGAGGACACGCAGGTGAAGAGTTCCCCTCATACCAAGGAATGCAGTCTGTCAAGTAATAACTGTGGATATGTTGGTTTAAATTCTCTTCGGTATCTTAATCCTTGTACATTATAGAGGAACCTGTTTAATTTCCTACTAAAGCCCCAGGATGAGATGTAAGACAGGTATGGATTTCTCACCTGGACGGATGTGCAGCCCAAGCAGGTGATGGCCTTCTGGGGATCCTGCTCACACAAGAAAACAATCAAACAATGACAAAGAAACATCAAGTAGAGAACTGTTTGCTCAATAACTTTTTTTCATAAACGTGTTATTTGCTTCTCATGTTCATCACGGGGTGACCAGGCACCTCCAGCTGCGTAGCATGGAAACACATTTCCAGGGGGCCCCTCTTAGCACACCACCATTGGTGCAGTTTGTGTGCTTTGATGTGCATTGTGGGGAATGTGAGAGATCTGCCAGAGTCATAATTTTTTGATACTGTACCAGAGTCCTGTAGATCATGTCCAGTTGCAAACCTTTGCTGATTTTTTTCCCCATGCATAATCTAATTGAAAATTGCATATGTATCTCCACATCAGCAGTGCAGTCAGCTCTCTTTTAAAATATGTATTTAAAAATAATGGTGATTTTTGAATGAAGTCCTGTAGTCTTTTCAGTTTTTCCAGGTAACATAATAGCTAAATTGTCATTATCCATATCTGAACAGAGAAGGATCCACCTCTGAATGCATGTATGTCAGAAAGGGCTATTTACTATTTAATTAATATTAGAAAACCACAATAATCTGCTTGCCAGAGGGTAAAAATTCAGCAAACCTGTATTTTACTAGAGGACTACATGAATTCACATCAGGTGACAAGGCAGTGTATTGTTTGTTTATGAATTTGATTTTATTAACGGTAAGTGTCAGTAGGGAATGACTTGCCTCTGAAGAAGTGTTGCATTATTGCTTTGGTTTCTAATCTGCAGTGTAAACTAGACCTGCTTATAATAAGATGCATATTTGTGCCTTGTCCTTAATTTGGTCAAAAGTCCTTGTAATCCTATGCAGTTTATAATTCATGACCTTGAGCCTAGCTGGTTTATGGCTATGCATTTCAAAGAGGGTAGAGCCGAAGTCTGTGTAGGTCAATTTGCCTGAAACCAAGGCAGTGTTACCTCTTGTTGCTTCTTAGTATAAGGACACTCAAAATAGAAATAATAATAAAAAAATGTTTGTCATGCTAAGAGAGAGAGAGCATATGAAAGCTGTCGGCATATTTGTTTTTATCTTCTTAGTGAAACTTCTGGAAAATGATCCTACACATCTATTCATAGTGTCATTTACGCAAGGTAGGATTTGCAAGAGACAGATTTAAAAATAGACCATGGATCTGTGCTTGAACGGGCTTTCCGAATAGGAAAGCACAGAGCCTCTGCTGCCCACCGCAGACAGCAAAGCAGATGCACCGTGTGAACACATGGGCCGCATATCCACCTCCAGCAGTGTGGAAACAGCATCCTGGAGCCTCTTGTTGTCCAGCCCCAGGAGCCTGACAGCTGTGACCACTTGGTCCCACACCCAGCTCAGACAAAAAGGGCAAGTGTGCCAAGGACCAGCGTACGGATTTCGAGTCAGATTTATAGTCTGGCATAACACATAAACAGAAATTTAAAAATAAATTTCCAAATAATAATAACAGCAACAACAAACAACAGCATCAACAATAATAGCAACAAACATTTTCATTTAAATCCACTTAAAAAGTAAGGTAAGAAGAGAAGCGGCTCATTAAAAATCAAATTATATCTGTTTAACATTCCAATTAAAATATGTTTTGATATAAAACTTTAAGTCTGACCCAAAGCAAATTCTCTAGTTTTATATGTAGTTAAAAATAATAATAATAATAAATTCAGAATTAACTGGTTTTATACCATATTTTGTTTCACTGCAAATTGAGGAAAATCTGTGAGTACAACATTTTTATTTATGCGTACATTTGGCATTTCCTCTGGAAGTCTATGGCTCTCCTGAGCCTGGAGACACCCATATGAGAGTGAGAGGAAAGATTGCTGCTCATGTAAATTTGCTTAGCTAATTCTGAGCACTCAAAAAAGTGGGAAAATGCATCACCATGGGACTCAATTCCGGCAGCAAAACCCAGGCATGGAGCAGGATGAACAGACTGTGGCCAGTTTGCACTGTGCCTGGGCTGCCCCAATACTCTAAGCTCTCAGTCAAACTTAAATTAAGTTGGTTTCACTTTGTGTATGAGATCTAGGCACATGGTTTCCCACAAGGTATTAAGAGTTCAGAAATTTAGTGTGGTTCACTTTAGCTCTCTACTAGGCTTTGCAAAATGTTTGATCTGATATAATCTGAATTGCACACTGCAAATGCTGTACGAAATATTTATTTACCATCTTGAGTCAAGGCAGCTCGACCTTTGTGGCTATGCTGAAATGAGCGAGGAACACGGTGCATGTTCAGCAGAACTGAGCCAACACATCCTTCTCCTGAATTGCCTCTAACGCCGCATATCTGCTAGAGGGTTTCTATAGCGATTCTCCCGCCGGTCCTCTGCGGACGCTGAAATGGTCTTTGCCCACTCCTGTTGCAGCTGCGTGCTCTTTGCAGCACTGCTGTGGCCAGGAGGGCTGCCCCTCGCGCAGCTCCCGCGGCTCACACCTTCCCGCTGCCCCGGGCTGGTGCGGGGCGGGCGGCAGCACCTGGCCCATCCGCCGGCAGTGGGACCAGACACGGAGCTTCGCCCAGGATTGTTTGAGAACACTTTGCTTAGTGAAATTAATAGCTGTCTTTAAGTCCCCTTCTAGAGTCTGCACAAATGCAATTGAAGTGATAATCCTAAAAATTTAAATACTGCAGAGAAACAGCAACTAAATTATCAAATTGTAAGTAAAGATCAGTTATTTTGTTTCAACCTTTATAGTGAAAATTATTTTCTTATTAAAACAAAATCAAAGAGCTATTACTGTTTTCCTGGTTTTTTAAAGAAGTAATGAGCAGTAAACTCAAGCAATTATTCACATGCATTATTAAATGTCACTGCTAAACAACTGCATATTACGAAGAGGAAGAGACATCAGTTCATGGAAGAAACTTGGAGCCGATTTCATACTCTGTGAGCTTTCATTCTTCAGTGTGATGCCTGAATAATTTTATGCACAGCATTTCAAATAAAGGTAGAATTTTCTTGATGTCTGTTTGACTATGAGCTAAATTGAAATGCTTCTTACACCATCTTGTGTGTTAACTCAACCAGCAAAGCCCTCAGTGTGCTCCTAAATGATGCAAAATTAAATGCTCTGTCATATTTTAAACATGTTATATAATGGCGCTGAAGAATTAGTATTGCTTTTACCAATTCACTACCTGAGAGTTTTCAGTTCTCTTTGTGCCTGACAACAATTACTGCAGCAATGGCAGTTTTAATGAAATGCCACTCTTTAAAACCAAGAAACACGGTCAGGCATCCAAGGGGAAACTGTCCATAACCTTTGGAGAGGGAGGAGGAAAGACACCTTGAAAGTTTTCTGTCAAATACTTTATTAACTCCCATGCTACCTAAAGGATAATCGAAGTGGTGACGAGTTTTATTTATTTATTTATGTGTTCTATTTAAGATATTGTTATTTGGCATGCTAGCCTCTACACTAGTGGGGAAACAAAACATCAATAAAATGTGATTCAGTACAGAATGTCTTAGCAATTAACATACAAACATATCTTTTCTAATTAAACTATAATGTTCATTCTACTCCTAATTCCAACTTCTCTGCCATTTCGTGTAGGTGTTAGTGTTGGTTTAGTTGCCAGTGCTATTGGTGTTGGTAGATTCCCACACCGTAAATATAAGGTTGTTGCTGGCCACCAGGACAGGTGCATTAAAATAATAAAGATGCTAGATTGGTTATTGAAATAATTATACTCTTCAGCCTTAGATGTATGAGATAGAAATTAATACTAAGGAGAGTACAGCCTCTGCTCACTACTGAGAAGTGCAGGCAAAGGAGGTGTAGTATTGTTTTCCTTGCAGAAAAATCTAGCATAGAATGCAAAAAGAATACAAAAGAGTGGAATGTGTGAGAAATGACGGTGTGGCTAATTTTTCTCTTTTTGTTTTGTTGTCTTTTAGGCAGTGACCCATATCATGCAAATATTACACTAACCATGAAAGATATTGAATGCAGACTGCTCTTACACAGTTATTTTGATATTGTACAATATGCTTAATAATGGATTCATTTAGAATTTGATTGATGCAAAGTCATTTCATCTTCTTGCTGGATGTTTTCAGATGATGAGTATGAGTCTGAATCTATTATTATGGCAATCCATTAGACACACCCAGCCTTCCATTTCTCCATTTCTGAAGGCTTATCTGTATATGTAGCCTTACACACAAACACTGGCGTGGATGCTCAGTACCTGAGCAGCCCCATGGACTTCAAGAGAAATACACAAATAGCAGAGTTTACAGCAGGACTAACACTTCTGTCTCCATCTTAGTTCAATACAACAATTAGACAAGAATATATGGGAAGTCTCCTGAATATGTGTGAAGTCTTAATTTTAATTACAGCATATGACACTCTGCAATTAAAAATAAATTAAAAAAAAATAAAAATAAATGCTGTCATTTAATATGGTGCTACAAAATGTGGTTTTGAAACTGGAATGTATGTTGCTGTACCTGGCACTTTTTGCAAAAACACAATTTACAGTATTTTGCTGCATTAAAAATAAACAGCTCAGGATTTCTTAAAGATGAGTTGCAATTCTACCTCAGCGTTTGAGTACCCAACTCAAATCTCCTTTACAGCAACTGATTCGCAGAAGCATTTCAGGAAATATGAAGTCATTTCAAGCTCAGCATCTAAAAGCTGGAATATCCCAAACCACAGCTCATCCTTGAAAATGTTCTCCTTAAGGACTGTGGCAAAAATTAAGCACAGTGTGAAGGTCTAATTTTCTGAATGACAGCATAAATCATAACTGGAGGCAGTTGCTTAATTAAAGCTGTGCAAATAAATGACTTTTCAGTATTCTGGCAGTTCCAAGAAATCCAGAAGTCATTTCAGGTCAAACAAAGTGGTTCATTTAACCCTTTGATTCTCTTTGATATATATATATATATATTTACAGCAGAATGGTTTTTCTCTGTCAAAAAACCAATTTTGCCCATTTCCAGCTGTAAGTATGTGGGGCAGGATGGTGAGTGAGGCTGAACCAGAGCCAGAACACAACCATGGCTTTTCCTCTGCTGCTGCCACCTGCTTGCAGGAGGCCCTGGAGACACTTACCAAGCAAACAGGTAATGAGAAAGAAGTTGAAACGGATGGTGTTAGATGTACAGATGTGAGAGAGCTTTCACTTGAAATAAAGTAATTAAAGAAATAAATGGCAGTAAGTTTCAGAATCTCTTCAAGTGTTGGTGCTGTGGTTGGCCCTAGCACCCATCTGCCGCTTTGTCCTCTGTGTCCTGTGAGAAGTTCTGTGAATCCGAAGCACTGACGGGCCACCCCATTGTACCTGATGCGGAAAGCCCTGGGAGCAGGAGCGAGGCCCGGCACTCTGCGGCGGGGCCCTTCCCCTGGCCGGTGGGACAACGACGTCCGGGTCCCGCTGAGCTCCTCCCGGGGCATCCCGTCCTGCAGGCTCTGGACTTGCTCCCAAGCCTTTTTGTCCCATGTAAGTTCATTTCTGCCGGTGTCAACCAGGACCACGCAGTAAGGAACAAAATGGAAACAAGGCAGCTTGTTGTGTAAAAACTGAACAGATGGGGAACCTATATTTAGAAAACAAACAAATAAAAAGGGTAGGGAAGGAGGCGCTTGTGTATGAACGGAGAGATTTGTGTGACGTCTAGCTTGGTAGTTATTATTATTCCTGGGCAAATACAGTGGCCAGCTAATGTCAGTCGCCTACACCAGATAACACCTGATTTTGAGATCAATCATAAGTCCTACACATTCCAGAAATGGCGATAACACCTCCAGAGAAAGGCCAAAGTGGGCAATACTCCACGTGTGACCCCAATAAATGCCTTGTGATAAAACTGTTGGTTTCCAGCAGTCACATTTCTAGACTCAGTCGAACATTTTACTGTCTCTTGACTTCCTGATGTGCTGAAGGAGGCAAAAGGAATTCCCAAATAACACGCTATTCATTTCTTCCTGACATCTCAGCGCGATGTTTAGTGATCTATCAATCTCCTATTACAGAGCATTATTATATTCTGCCCAGGCAGGCTTCCCCTCGCCTGTTATTTAGAGTGGACCTCTGTCCTCTGCTTCTCATAAAAAGGCTTAAAAGAAACGGCAGTGCTATATATAGACCTCGCCGCCTCTCAGCACCATCTTCACACATGAAAGCACAGTATGATTTGAAGAAAAGTGTTTTCATTTTAAACAGTTTCAGAATCAAAGTTACCAAAATGTGATATCATTTTACACTGCAGCAACAGCACCGAGCCCGCTGCTCCTGCTGATGTTTGCTTATCTGGTTTTTATACCTCAATTTGACATGTTAAAAGTGAGGGACTAATAATCAGGCTTATTGACATGTAACTACCGCTAAACTGACAAGAAGGGAGAGAGAGAGAAAACCAGAATTTAGAAAAAGAGCAAGTTCTGCCTGTGGAGAATCAACAATTAAGTACCGAGTTTTTGCTAACTGCCAGGAATTACTTAATATTTTTCTGATCAGTGATGTTATAGGATTGACTTCGCCCCCAAAAGACTGTGCTCCATCAGAAAGGCAGACACTTTTTCTGTGATGTTCAGTATCTCTGAAAACTTTACAAAAATTATATACATTGCTATAAATGGAAGTCATAGCTTTCTAACATTTGAAAGCTTGAATTTTAAGATTTTTACAGCTTTTTTATTTTTTTCCCAACAATGAGTGAGTTTAAGGTCAAATTTTGTTTCTTGTACACATTAAATGAACTCATTTCCATATCAAGTAGTTCACTCATGGCTTCAGGGCTGACCAACATAATTCTATTTTCATCGTAATTCAGCAAAACTATTTTTCATATACTTAAGTCTCATTGACTTCAGAGGACACTAAGCATTACCTTAAGTTGTTAATAAATTTAAGTCATAGACAGAAGTGAAACCCAATTCAGTCAGAGGAGCCTGATCAAGAGTCACTCATGTGAACCACTCAATTATAGTAAGAACCAGTGAAAATCTACAGATGTCATGGAAAAAAAATTTATTTTATTTTTTTTTTCCAGATTATTTTATACCTTCTTTCGTTCCATTAGGAAGAAAGGGGAAGTACAGGGAGAAGTAAAAAGGGGTCTGAGATATCAGGTCATGAGGCTAATTTTGTGAGACAGTCAACCAGTTTTGCAGAACAAAGAACTTTCAATAAAAATTAAATGCACAGCCAGAAAGCAGCCAGAAGGCTGAAAGATGAATTTTCAGTGCATGACAGAAATGTGATTTCTCAATGTAAGGATAAATAAAATTTTAGAAAACTCACTTCAGTATTTTTGAAATATATCCTTATCAACCACAGATATTTCACATTTTCTTAAAGCACGTATATTGAATGCATAGCTTCAACAACTAACACACAAAAAATCTTACTATTTTCATTTTTATATTTTAACATGGTAGCATTGAAAATAAAATTGCAAAGTCACATATCTTTTATATGTCTGACAAAATTGCACATAAAAGAACGACTGCAAAAGATTAATGGTACAAGCATTTGTGGTAAGAATATGAAAAGTGATCTGGCCGATATCTCATGCACATGTTTATGTGGAGGATGCCATAAATATCTCTTGGAGATGCTGACATGATGGGCTGCTGGTCCCAGGCCACACAAAATGGATTAACCTTATGTCCCATTTGCTCCTTATCTCTACTTCCTTGTGCTAGCGAGACTGTGTGGCGTTCATCCCATCCTCTCAGTGCATGCCTGTGGTGGGCAGAGCTCCACGGGCACAGCAAATTCTGGAGACAGACTGACAGTGTTACAGACTATGGAAAAGCTCTGCTCCCAGAGATCATAGTTGCTTCCCAGGAGCAGTGATTGTGACTGAGGTCTTCAGAACAACCCACAAAAATTTAGAGCAAATGGTCATAGCTGGAGAACATGTGCTTTTGTGCTCTTCATGTTCTCAAGGTAGCAGTGGTGAAGAGCAAAAGGAATTTGGCAGAAGTTAGCTTTCATCTTGAGATTTTTCCTGAGATGAACTTACATATGGTCACGAAAAGTGAGACAGACAATCTCACAGTGCCAAGGCTGCTTGATACTGCAGTCACAGTATGGCTGTCAGGGCACTTGCCCATTGCCAAGACCTCGATGAAATCATTGTCTTCCTGCAGGCTTGTTTCTTGTGTACACTGTCATTATTTAAGATTTCAGTCTAACAAAAGAAATCAGCAAGCTAACAAGACCTTCCTTTACAACTTTTGCAATAACTTTTGCGTGCCAGGAGAACCATCTCCACCGCTGTAAGAGTGGCTGCCCACAGCTGCAGTGCCACACGATGTCCTCCTGCCCTTGTCCACCTCAGCAGCTGCACCGGGCAGAGCGACCATGCAGAACCGGCACCAGCAGGAGCATTATCGGGCTCTGGAAAAGATGGCTGTAAGGAGTACCACTCACTGAAATCAAATCACTTGCAATCCATCTGTATGAGTTGTTTACTCTTAAAGCTCTTTAGATCCTGCCAAGGAAGGAACTTCTCAGCCACAGCACTTTTTTCCTCAAGATGCTTCAAGTTTCCTTGTTCCAATAAGCATACATCACAATACTCTCTGATCACGTTTAGAAAGTCGAGGTGACTGAGAGACAGATTTATCACCAAACTGACTGGCTTACAAGACACTTGATGCTAAATAGCTGCTTGTAGTGGCCTCTCCAGAGCCTGCTGCTAGCACATCATCACAGCTTTTGCTTTTGGTCTCTAACATTTCATGCTCAAAGCCATCACACAAATAGGGTAATGCTGCTGCTTTGCCCGGGGCTTACATTAAATCACAGTCCACAAAGACACCTAGCAACTGATGTATGGGAAGTGCGACAGGATCGAGTGCGGAATTGGACAGAGAGATGATTGCCCTCTTGGGGTGCAGCTATGCTCTGGGTGTACAGAGCAGTGACCTTGCCTTCTGTTGGTTGGATATCCACACTCCGAGCTGTCATATGAAGAGACTCTGTATTTTTGGGGTCATTTTTAGTTTTTTCCTGTTCCCCACTGATGCATGCTGATGCAGGAGGATCTTAAATAAAGAGATTGCATTTATTTCTACTTCAACGCCCAAACAACATCCTCAAAACAGAACTTTCACAATTCTTACCTTCTACCTGACAAAATGGACTAGTCAGCAATACATAGAAGACAACCTTAATTTTTGTGCAGAATCTCTTCTGGTTGCATTTTAAGCAGCAGTATTTTGTCAAAAACTCATTTTCCAAAGCACATATTCACTTCCATATATTGGTCTTAAATTTAACCTGATGCATCTTAAAAGGTCTAATTTGATAAAATTAAGGGGCTGAAAAGAAGTCATATGAAAGACAACCACAAAGAGTGTGTGACTTAATGTAAGCCATCTCCCTCTTTTAATTTACAACTTCATTTAGCTCCTAGACATGTAACATCTATTTGACCTCAATTAAACTCACTTATTCCTATTACTCTTCACCTTTGCATTTGGCTCTTTGTTTTACAATCCACACAGATATATTATAAAGAATAATTCCAATTATTCTGTCTGTGTACTGATGGATTATAGATGACATACAGCTTGGTGGTGGGTGCTTGGGTTTGGCAAAAAGGCCAGGTATGGGGAATCTGGGAAAACTCTTCCATAGTTAAGAACCATTATCTCTGCCAAGTTACAGAGCCCAAGCGTGCTGCTCTGACTTTAAATTAGGGAAGTGGCTGCCGCAAACTCAAATGTGGTCTTAGAGACAAAGTCAAAACATTCATCATGGCAGTAAACCTCTGCCAAGTCTCACGTCTTCCATTCGCTGCAGGACCAGATCTGTGCTGGGCAGGCATACACCTAATGCTCGTCTTCAGATTGGTACCAAAACCTGGAGACACGCTTTTTTGAGGTCTCTGGGGCTGAACTGTTTCAATGTATTTCACATCAGTCTACTTTCACGAATGTGGCATCAGAACAGTTTCAATCTGTCTACCAACAAACAGTGATTAAATGCAGTGCTTGTTAGCAGCACCAGACGCATAGCGTAGAGTCAAAGACAAATCTTTAACACAGACTTTTTTCAGAATATTATTTAACTTTCAATATTTCATTTTTATAATTATTTCCTTATTAGTTCTTCTGAAATATAGTAACTCTGATATTGTCCTAGCTACTGAAGACATCTTAATAACGCAAGAAAATATAAATGGTTTAAAGAAAAAAAAAAAAAAAAAAAAAAAAAAAGGACATAAAAACACCAACTTTTTCTTTTATGGTATAAATGAGTACAGATTCACCAATGGAATCATCTTGATTTATGCCAGCTGTAATTCTTGCCCACAACATTTAACAGCTTTTATTAAATATTTAATTATCCTTTTGAATATTTTCCTTGATCTCTGCCCTTTTCTCCTGGGACAGATTCCCAGGCAGTCAACACTGACACGACTTCTGTAAGAATATTAAATGTTTATAGTGATTTTTCTATTAGTTGATCTCAAACAACTTAAGAGAGTGGAAAGGATTAGTCACCTTGCCATTGAAATGGAATATGTGCCCCACTCTGCTCTGAAAACATGATTTGCCATCAGTTTTTCAGGAGCGAATAGCACATGCAGTGAAGAATACAATGGAAGTTTAGACAGAGCCAGAGGGTAATTATTCCTGATGGAATCTGGCCAGGACGGCAAGATTTACCTGCACCCTTACTTCAGGGAAGGTGTCACGAGACGTTTAAGTACTGCAGTTGATTGGAGCTCCCATTTTATGTCCCAGTCTAAAGAGGGGTCATTTCCACTGCTGTGGGATAGACCCTCTCCGAGACTAAACAAGGCAACAGGCTAAATGCATGATTTTCTTCCTTTTTTTTCAGCTGCGGTTTGTTACTTTGGGTTTAACTAAGTGAGAAGCTTTATTTTGCTCTGTCAACCAGCATCTCAGAACAACACCCAATTAAAAACAGATATATTTCTCTTCGCTGTACTCTGTGTGTGCAAGTACAAAAGGTGCTGGTTATTTTAAAGGATTTGATGGGCTTCTTTTACCCATGGTCTTTCTGGCTGGGATGTTCCAGCATCTCAAGGAGCTTCTTTAAGAACTAAAATGAAATTTGGCACCTGGAATGTCCGCACATGTTCTTTAAATGAACAAAATGCTTCTTAATTTCAGGTATGTGCAAAACATTTTGATGTACAAATACTGAGAAGAACTTACTTTCTGCTTTTTCAGCAAGGAGACTGATGGGTAGAGTGTTTATGTGGTTCTGGATGAACATAAAACACTATTACAGTTATTAAGCTACTTTGGCTGAAAGTAACTAGAAGGAATTTGTGGTGTCATTGCCAGCTCACCAGAGCTATTGGGATCAACCCCTCACATGGGCGTGCTTGTGAGACAAAAATTGCCAGTAGCACCGTGACATTCTATCATTTTAAATCCATAGAACACGGCACCACAAAAAGTCACAGGCTTTCATTTTGGAAATGATGTTGCTTTAATTAATGTATGTAATCTGAAGCGGAAGTGTAAAATCCCAGCTGAGCTGAAGCCTAACGGCACATGGTGCCTCCCTGCGTGGAGCCCCGCCATCAGGTTACCATGGCATTACGTGTTGACAACACGGAAATCAATTTTGACAAATGACTTGCTTTCCTAAACCTGTAGCAGTTTAACATTAAAAACACGGGGAGACAACACACAAAATCAGCCACAGAGCCTGACCAAGGGAAATCAGATCAGCCATCACTTCCTGTTAAGAAGCAAAGTGTTGTTTAACAGAGTAAATGGCTTTTACTTCCAGATAGAAAATGCTGTAAGAATAAGAATCAGAGTTGCACAATGAAGATCAATTTAAATATACTTATTTTCTTCCATGCAACTGTGAGTTTCGACTGTTTGTGTACATAAATAAACACACATTTACTACACTGAATAAACTTGTAAATTATTCTTTAACTAGAAGAAAACACCAGATATAAAATCATGGGAAAGTTATTAAATGGGACTGCTTTAAATGAAGGGTAGAATGTGCTGTCCTGTACCGGTCTGATGAATCAGTACATAACATATTGGTATTTATGAACCATAATAAAAATTTTCCATGTGGATGAGAGCGTAGCTGCAGTATTAGGCTGAAGAATGTAGCTTAAGTTTCACTCCACCTTCGCTGATGTGGGGTGTTCTGCCTTTAATTGCTCCTCTTGAGCACCACCCCAAGGGACAAAGGGTCTCTCTGCCCCTCAGATAAATTTACTAGAGCTTGCAGAGGCAATTACCCCCACTTCTCACAGGGGGAAGTCCTGACCACACTGGAAGGGATGGGATTGCTTCAGTAAGTCCCCAGCCGGGCACCCCAGAGCCACAGCTGAGCCCTGGCACGCTCAGCCATGGCCTTGCATGGGCATGGTGGGGAGCAGGGACCCCTCAGCTGGCCGGGGATGGGGCTGGTGTTCTTGCTTTGCAGGGTCTGCTTGGGGTTAGGCTCCCAGGGCAGCAGGGGGACCTGCACACTCAGAGCCCCCGGGAAGGCTGGGGAATTGGCAGGGCTGCAGGCCAGCTTCACAAAAGTGATGCAGAAATTCTGAGTCAACAAGACTTTGCAGCCATTACAATGCTATTTTTGCCATGTCTTTGCAAGGATTATAACAATAAATGGCTTATACAAAGCTATACTATTCTAAGAGAAATTTCACAGAATTATTTTTAAAATTTAGAACCTCCGCTGCATCCTGAGCATAGACATGTTGTGCAGCTCTCAGAGCAAATCAGGCAGTGAAAATACGGTTCAGTCAAGGACCTGTTCTTGTGTTTTAACACCTCTCATTTTCCCGGTTCCCATCCTCTCCTTGTGTTCTTTCTAATCTTTTTCCTATCTTACACCTTTGACTGTCAGGAAGGGCTAATTTAGCTCAGTAGCACTCTTGTAAAGTGAGTGGAGATGAAAAATGAAAAAGCCAGCCATAAAGATGGAGTTACATATATTCAGTATGTAACGATTATACTTAAGATGTACTTAAAGACAATGGGCAGCACCTTCATTACTGTGTTACTGGCTTTTACAGCAAAGTAACCCCATTGCCCGGAAATAAATCCCAGAATCTTATTTTAAAATTACTGTGATTTTTCTTTCATGAATATCGCAAAAATACCCTCCAAGAATTATGAAAAATTTTGACCAAAACTGAGAGTAGCAAAGAAATTCTGCATCCAAGACTAGGAACTTTTTCTTCTTGGAAATATCAAGAGATATCACAGAATTTTACTCAGTATGAGAATATTTGTCAGAGGACAGCAAATCAGGGGTGGAGCAGTGGTTTAAGGACTGAGTGCTTTCCTTTGATCTGCTCCAGTTCACCCCCCTCTCCTATTTTAGTTTCTTGTTCATTTTTAATTTAAATGTGTGCTTAACAGAAGTGTTAAAAATGTCACAGAAATAAATTGTCACTGATACATTTTTAAATTTATGTTTGCTTCAGAACTGTTGGCAGGCTCTGAGATGTTGTAATGTTCGTCTCTCTTTAGAAATCAATCATCGATCACAGTGAGCTGCTGGGACCTTCCAGGTGATTAGGAATTAGTCAGCTCCACTCTTACTGGGGAAAAGCATCCACGATGACAGTGGGGACAGAGTCAGGGTGTCACTGGAGACCTCTGAAAAGCGTGCTCTGTACAGTCAGGCCCGTTGTGTGGCACTTCTGTGCCAGCACGCAGCCTTCCCCCGGTGCTGGCGGTCCTTGTGGCACCAGGGGAGCTCCAGGTCTGGGGCCGTGGCTCAGGATGGGTTTGTCCTCCCTGGTTGTTTCACACTTCCCAGTGGAATTTTCTCAGGTTCTGAACAAAAGCCTGTGCCAAAACCAAATCCTGCAGCAGGAAGTTTGAGAGATCAGCCACGTGTTGCATAAAGGCTCTGGTGTTTAAGACCTGAAACCAGCTTTCTCCATTTGAAGCTCAGTGCTCTTGTGTTGGAAGAGACTCTTCCAGCAGCCATTCTCCATTCAGCGTCTCCCTGCTGCAAATGAATTTGTGAATACCCTTCCCCACAGCTGGCTTGGCTTCAATTTGACGAGCAGACCAAGTTTAAAAGTGAGTCCAAGGCAGGTGCTAGCACAAATCTATGATGAGCTGCAAATCCCTTAAATATATCATGGCAAATTATAACTTTATTAGTATACAAATTCTAATTCTCACTACATATCTTCTGGAAAGAGTAAATGAAATAAAATCCTAGCCTTGCTAGTTAGGTTTAAGCTTCATAAGGTGGGATTTGCCCTGGTTTTTATTCCAGTTTACAGCTGCATAGAGTGTCACTGGGATTTTTCATAACAATAGTGAAGTGCTGGGAGAATGTCAGACGCTGTGTCTGTGCTTTATTCAAAAAGTACAGGGACTTCGCAGGTTCTGGGTGCCAGCAGAATGTGCAAGACTGCAGGTACCCTTCATTCAGACGTCCCCACCTCGGCTCCGTGGGACAGGGACCAGCCACAGGCGTGACCAGTGCTGCCCGTGGCAGCCAGGCTGGCTGCTGCCCTGCCACTGCCAGCGGCACGGGGACAGGCCGGGGTGCTCCGTGATGATTAATGGCCTGACACCGCTTCTCGCCACTCCTCTGCTGACAGTGCTTCACACAGGGATTGCTAATCTTTCCATCATACTGCACAGGCTTGCACATTTCTAAGCAAATTTGATGTTAAAAAAAAAAAAAAAAAAAAAAAGGAAACAGACACAAAAGCACAGGAAGAATGATATTTATGCTATGATGGATGAAATGAAGCTCCCATTTTCACTGCAAATGGTTGGACATATGGACTATAATTGGGGAACTTTTAAGCAGAGATTTCAACTATATCTCACCACAGCAGTTAGTACAGCTGAAATGCCTGACAAATGAAAAATAGCATTGCTTCTCACAACTGCAAGGTCACCAGCAATTGATAGTTTGAATATATTTACATACACTTTCCTCCTTTTCTGTGAAGAAAATGTATCAATATGGAGGTGGTTTTTGCAAAGATTTGATGTTTGCTGCTCCTGGAGACAAATGAGGTGCAGGCAGAGACAGCTGCAGCTGCTGGGCAGGGCAGGCAGTGGTGATGCTGCTTTCACGGAGCAAAGCAGAGCAAACCTTAGTCACAGGACCCTGGGCAAGGCCAAAGCTCCACAGGCGGGCACAGAAAGCCCATTACTGTCACTGCGGGCAGGACCACCATCGGGACAGGCTGCAGGGTCTGGGCAGCAGCCGAGCTGGCGCTGTCCCTGCAGCTTCATTCCAACAGTGACTGGTGTTCCCCATCCCCAGGCTCTCTGTGGCATTTATCTTACTGCCTTGGAACCCTGTCCCAGTTTCAAGCTAGCTGGGGAAAGGGACACAGAAAGAAAAATAGTGATGCCCTTCTCATCTAAGGACACAGGGTGGGAAGGCAGAGCCCGCAGCTCAGCCCCCCGTGATTCCCACAGCTGCTGAAAAGGACGAGATGTCTGATGTCCCTGCTCTCTCTTCCAGACCTTGTGAGGACACAGAGAGGTGGCGTCTGGCCCTGAGTAGGACGACCTTGGACGCAGCTCCTACATGTGTGCCTGTGTTTGGACGTGACGCCGAGCAGTGCCTGCACACTTGTTCGCACAGCAGTAGCCTTGCAGGAGCCCAGGGGGCCCTGCTTTTGCTGACTGCAGTGCACCCCACCTCGCAGGAGGCTCTCACTGCCAGCACCCGCGTGCTCTGAGCTAACTGACACAAACACGGGAAGGGGCCGTGTCAGGAACAAGAAAGCTTGTTGGAGCTTGGCAAACGTTCTAAAGCCTGGCCCAGAGGGTACGCGCAGGGGAACGGCCTACCTGCCGTCCGTGTGAGCTGTGCAGGCAGGACTCCAGAAAAAATTGTTCTCAAGGATGCGCTGCGGTGTCGCCAGCTTCTGAAGCTCCTCCTGGCGCCCCTCCGTCATGCGGAGCTGCTCCATCAAAACCTCTCCACGATGGAGGCCCACAGATGAGACTCTTCTCATTTACAAGGATCACACAGGTGAATACTTCCCTAAGGTGGAAAATGGTACAAGCTGACATTTTGAAAAGTGGCTAGAATAAGAATTTTGAAAGTATTTGTATGTCTAAACTCATAAAGTGCCATGGGAAATTGCTGCCACAGTCTCTGTCCAAACACATTTTAGACCAAATCATAATGCATGTAAAAGAAAGTAAATGAGAAAATTTGAGGAGTACAATTTGCCTATTGCTTTGTAGCTCATACCTACAAATTGCTTAGCACAATTTTGTTAGTTACCCTGGGAATGTGAGTGTGCATGTACTTTTCTGGGTTATTATTATTTCTAGCAGAAGACAGACCTTCCACATGATAACCTGCAAGTTCCAAACGATCATTATTAGCAGATCAAATCCCAGCACTATGAGGAGCATATTAACACCACAATTTTCAGGTACAGCTCTAATAATACTTACTGAAAGGCAGTGCAGTGCACAGAGCTACACAGTACTGCTGCTAATGTCTGAGTAAACTGCTTCCCATAATTTTTTATGGAATATTCATCACTGTGAATTTTTATAGCTCTCACAGTATTATTATCCACCCTTTCCTTTTGACCTTCTCCAGGCAGGGTGGTTTGTTCAGACCAGTCCAGATCTCAAGGCACCCATATTGACCACAGACCAGCTGACAAGTTTCTGCAATGCACGAGCTGTCTCCAGGACACACTGCAGCTGAGTTTTAATTGAATGCCTGCAGCCTCCTCTAATAGCATCAGTTAAGTGGCACCATTCAATATTTGGACAGAGTCGCACAGACAAGTGTTCAAATAGCACACCAAGAAAAAAGTGAAGGAAAAAATTAAGCTGGAGCAGAGGTTATTGAGCTGCTATCTGGACTGGAAGCTGCTGACGTTGGACTTCTCCCAGTGTTTGCTCCCTGGAGAAGGGCTGCGGCCCTTTGCTGCCCCAGGACAGCTTGCCCTCCTCGGGGCTGCCTCGTGCTAGCAGCTCACATGCACCCGGCTGCTGCTCGTGCCGGCTGTCCCCGTCCCCACGGGGCCGCAGCACCCTGCTGGCAGTGGTGTGGGGGGAACGTCTCCTCCTCCACCCCTCTGCGGCCACTCTCATCTCAAAATCTTTCTCTCGGTAGGGCTCTGTGTGAGTGCAGGTTTCCTCAGCAGCTAGCAAGGCCCACACAGTGCCACGGATGTCCTCGAGCTGTCATACCTTCCTCGTCGGCGCAGATTGGTGTCCTCACAGCTTTCCCACACCCACCGCAAGCCGTGCACTGTGCTGTCCTTAAGGCTGCGTGTGGGACCTCTGACACAAGCTGTGATGCATTGTGCTGCCTATTTTCTTTCTTTTGAATTTCATCCACTTTAAAAGTTCAATTTCCTGGCAACCCTTTCAGCCGCCAAAGATTTACGCTGTGGTTGAATGAGTGCTGGCAGCAGAGACCTGCGGGCTCTGCCTGAGGGGTGGGCAGGGGCCGGGGGCTTCCCAGCCACCACGCAGCTTCCACATCTCGCTCGAGCAAGGGCTGGCAGCGCCGCTGGCGGTGCCAAGTGCTGCTCTTGGTATCTTTCTAATTTGAGCAATGGTGGATCCGGATGAAACTACCAACTTCATTTTCATTTGCAACAAAAATCAAGGCCTGAACCCACGTCTTCACAGACAAAGGGCAACTGCTCACAATGGCTGTATTGTCCAGCCCCTACTCCTGGGTAATTAGTATTGTTCAACAGTCTGCAAATGACTTTTTGCTACATATGGTAGATTGTTTGTGTTCTGTATCTGCAATCAGACCCAGAATCCTTCTCTAGAGTGCTTCAAGAGTGTGCAGATGAATAACGTATGAAAGGATTTTATTCTAAATAGGCTACCTTTACGTGTCACTCTCTAAAGTTGTGAAAAATCAGAAATGAAATCATACCCATCTTAAACTTTATGAAATGTTTGATTGTTTCTGAAAAGCTGGCATGTCCCCGGTGAAGTTGAAGTTCACTGGTCTGCCACTCCCAGTTCTTCGTTAAACAGCATCTGAAAACCAGAGCCTTTGCAGCAGTCAGAGCCTCTTTTCCTCTGCTGACTGAATGTCCAGAGGGCCTTCCTATTAAACAGGACCAGGGGGTTGTTTCCAGAGTTGTAAGGTGTCACAGAAGTATGTAAAACATGGTGAGTGTTTTTGCCAGGGTGTGTAGTGTTTTAGATATTATCAACCACCACAGATAGCTTTACAGATAATAGCTGCTCCTCTGCAGTGACAACTGGAGGATGGATGCTCCCAACAGCTGGATTTTCACCTTCCCATTCTTGCTGATTTATTCCCACGTCTGTGGGCATGCCGCAGAGAGTACTTTCCTTGAGCTGTTGAACAAAAATCTACCTTGACAGAAAATCTTGCATGAAAGGAAAGCTGGTATAATGTTAGCGGATTTGGTTTCATTTAAGGCATTTGGAAACCCAAGAAATATTAAAATAGAAGTACTTTGAGTTGTCTGTTTTGTTTTCTCTGAATGCAGAGGGAAAAATTTGAATAGCAAATGTTTGAGTTCACCAAGGAATAATAAATCTACATGCCAGCAGAAACTTCTCTTTCTTCCCAAAAGCTGTAGGTAGAACATTTCATGTTTTACATACACATCATTAGATGACAGCTGTTGAAGTCGTGGGGCATTAGAATATACATTGTAAATTATTTATATATTTTTTTCCTTAGCATTACATTTCATGGAAGACTTTATGTAAAGTCTTGACCATGACTTAGATAAAAAAGCCAAGGGATGTCTCTGGAAGCCTTGCAGCCGGAGCCCACGCAGCAGTGGCATGGCCCAGAGGGCAGTGCTGGACACTGCCGCGCTGTGGGGACACCCCGGTGCCACCAGCACCCCTCTGCCCTGGCAGCCAGAGAGGCCAGCATCTGAACCGTGGGGCAAGAGGACAGGGACTGAGCGAGTCCTGGCAAGAGGACAGGGACTGAGTATGGCAAATGTACATGAAAGGGGCAGATAAAGGGTATACTTGGAGTGCTGCAGGGCAGCCTCCACCGTGCTACATCAAGTTCTGCAAATGCTAAGAAGACCTTTGCGCTCGGGCTGAGCAGCACTCCCTTGTGATCGCTGAGTCCTGTAACTGTTCTGCACCGGTTCGGCTGCTCATTATCCCAGCCGAGCAGATCATAGCACGGATGATTTGAATGCTTGTCCAGTCCTTGCCATTATATAAATTATTTTCCAATATTATCCCAGACAGAAATACAGTGGCATATAAGGAAACGTGGATGCTTTGTAAGAGAGGGTCATGATAGATAAAAATGATAATGGGCACTGTAGTGCCATAATCAAAGTCTAATTGTCTCATTAATTAAGAGCAATATTCAGTTATGTATTGGGTCCTAGAGTGATTATGACTCAAATGCCTGCTAAAATGTGTGAATTTATCTTCTGGCTTACAGTTTTCAGCCAGGCAAAGCATTTGGTAGAGGTCAAAAAGTTCAATTGCTGCTTTAAAATGTAGTTGAACTTTAGGCATGAATAAGCATTGATCTGCTGTTCAGCCACGCGGTCCTCAGATGCCTCTGCAGCACGGAGGAGTTGTCACCGCGGCTCTGACCGCTCTCAGCCTGCGCAGGGAGGGCGATTTGCTCTCCTTGAGGCACCGACATGGCCTGCTGCACACCCGCTCCTCAGACAGGGTGCTCCATGGTACGCACCCCACGCACCGGGGTGGCTGCAGTCACCTCTCCCCGCCTTGGGCATATCCTGACACTGGGTTGCTGAAATAGAGGGCTGCCAGAAAGCTGGACTGCAAACAATTTAAAAGGATTGTAAAAAGGACCCAGACCACTTGCCAGTCCATTTCCTCGTTCATTCACCAACAATTGTATGAGTACATTTAACTGCAAACACCTAAAAATTCTCCCCCCGACCCAATTTTCTGACACTAATCAAGCTAATTTCAAAAGTTCCCTGCCAAATATGAAAAGCTTGTAACAGTGGATGTTCTGGGGTAATTAGATCAAGATTCAAGCAATTTGCTGTAGGGCCTGAACTCAGATCATCCTTCATATGTCTCTTTGCTAGATCTGTCTTTAAATTAGATTATAATGAGCTTGGCAGCACTATTAATAATACAGCAAATCATGGGAGAGTAGGGTTTTATTTCATTGGTATAACGTGCACAATCATGCTGCTTTTGCTTATATATAGTAGGCAACTGCCTCAAGTTTATAACTTTTTTAATCATAAAAATCAAATAGTATGATACATGAATTTCTAAAAATTAACAATATCTAAGCTCATTTAAAGTAATAAAATAGGTTTAATATGCAAAGTTTAATAAACTATTCTGAAATGGCATTACTTAGTTTAAATATCAGTAGGGTCCTATCTCTGGAGGTTAATTTATTTAAAGAGCGCAGCTCCTAGTTTTAATGAATGTAATTGAAGAAAACTGGTTCCTTGGAAATGATTCAGTTTCTGCATCCTCAGGTCACAGCAGGAAGCTGTGAGGTGGTGGCGGGTGGTGGCACACGGGGCGGCTGTGGCTGGGCAGCGGGGGCCAGGGGCTCTGCCAGCGGGGTGGCACAGTCTGGGGACAGGGCTGGGGGGCTGGGGGACAGCCTGGGGACAGGGCTGGGGGGCTGGGGGACAGCCTGGGGACAGGGCCAGGGGACAGCCTGCAGGCCTGCGAGCAGCGCCTCGGCCTGCATGTTAGTGAGAGGTTGGAAGTGATGGCGCTTGGGTGCTGGTGGGTGAGGCTGGAGAAGATGGAGCTGGGGCTTTGCTTTCCATCAGAGGCATCAGCAGTTTTGTGAGGGTAGGAGTCAGTCTAAGGAAAGCTACCAGGGACCTTTCTCAGGGTTCTTTACTGACACTGGTTTAAAGTTTGATTAATGACTTTGGCATAGAAGGAAGGAGTTTGCTATGAAATTTGCTGATGACACAAAATTGAGACTGTCAATACGGGGGAGGGTTGGACTGCTATACAGAACAAACACGATGACCTTAAGCATTGTAGTAATGTAATTGGGATTAAACTTAATAGCATAAAATGCAGGAACATGCAGCAAGGGTCTGACCAGCAGCAGAGGGAAAAGGGCCTGAGCACACGGACTGGCTGCATTTTGCGCATCCTCCTCCCCTCCGGCAGGATGAGCACCGCTCACATCCTTGCCCTATCCGCAGGCTGCGAGAGCTCACTGTTTCTGGAGGGCCAGGGGTACAATCTTGGTAGCTGCAAGAGGATGGGTTGTAGATGTGGTGTCTGCAAGATGTGGTGCAACCATCATTAGCGGTGGCTGGATTGACTGGCAGCGTAGGGTTAAAGCACCAGTGATCAGCTGCAAATCTGGAACCAATTGTGATCAGTGCTGTGTTTCTAGTTGTATGTAATGTGTTCTGTAGATAGAGAGAAAACATAAATTATGTTGATTCTTCTTTTTATATTTTATTTTAAAGAAAAAAAATGAGCAGGGATGACATTTCATTGAATTTCAGCTTTCTGGAGCAGCTGAGAACATGGTGCCATTTCACAGGCTGGTTCAGTCAGCCAGAATCAATGCTGCTGGAGACTAAATCCCACTTCCCACTCCCTTCAGAGAATGGACATTTCTCATTGCTTTTCTCTTAATAAAAATGTCAAAAAGAGAAACAGACCATAAACAAAAATGCTTTTGGTTTTACTCTTCTGTAAATAAGAAATAATTCAGAAACAAGTATTTACATGCCTTGGAAGATGGAGATCACAACATGATCTCTGTGCTAGAATATATAGCCGAACACTGGTTTTCATTCAGGTGAGTGTCTGCATGGGGGGAGCAGACAGAGCAGGGCTAGAATTACATCAGTGAGGCTGATCTGAATCTCGAGCCAGCAGCTGAAGCGAGTGGCTGAGGATGCCAGACCTGTTAATTTTGTGTTTCCGTGATTTTCAGTGAGGCTCCATCAGCCTTCTAAACCAGTCCTTATGTATTACATAAATAAAAAATCAGAAACTTACTCCCAAGTATCTAGAATGACATAAACACCAGCATAAATGATCTTGCTGTTTCCTTTTTCTCACATTAAGGAATAAATATAGACTCAGAGAGGGTGAGAGACAGCAGATTAAAATTGGTAAAATAAAATGTTTCTTCATGAGTTGTGCTGCTCATTGCTATGAGAAAACATTGAGAACATCCAATACCAAAGACGAGATACTGATGCAGACAGATATGGGGCCAGCTGAAGAGCTAAGCTATTTGCAGGAAGGAAAAGCTTCCCACACCTAAGACATGATTCTGGGCCAGCAGAGACCTGCCCCTCTGTGGGGTGAGCTACAGCAGAAGGTTTGGTTGGGCCAGCATGCAGGTCCATGCCTCACTGCCTGCCTCACTCCCTGCAGCAGTGGAGCACTCGAATGAGGATATGGCAGAGCAATGTCATGATGCACACACGCAACAGCTTTGAGCTCTGTCCCCTCTATGCTTTTATCTTACCTTTCATCATATAGCCAGTAAAAAGATAAGTTGGGCTTTCACAGTTTGACCTGAATCTGCAAGACTGGCAGAAGCAAGCATCTTCTGATTTCCACTCCAAACAATTTGATATGCTGCTCTCAGATTCTAAAAAAAGAATCCTTTCATCTTCGTTTCCTGAGGTCTTTCTTTTTCTTTTCTTTTCTTTTCTTTTTTTTTTTTTTTTTTTTTTT
>NC_048900.1:31390928-31465338 GCF_011077185.1 Oxyura jamaicensis | reverse complement strand
TTTTTCTTTTCTTTTCTTTTCTTTTTTTTTTTTTTTTTTTTTTTTAACCATATTCTAAATTCATAGATAAAACCCCAGACGATTGTATTGGATTAAGAATGACCACAAACAATCCAGAGTGCCTTCCCATGACATTAATATGCTCATAAATTATATATTTTTACTGTATTTCTCTCATTACATTGAGATCACTGGACTTAACTCTTGTGGAGACTATCTCTTTGTATCTCCCTACATGCATATGTGCACAGGTATATGTTTATCTCTAGTATCAAAATTGAGCAGAATAGTAAATTAAACTTTTGACTAATGAACAAATCCACCCATAATGCTATGTTCTTCCATTGCTTTCCACAAATGTGAGATGTGGCCCAGGCCCAAGTCACCAAGAGATGAGACACCCCGTTGCATCGTCACCACGTTGTCATCACTGCTGCATGCTGGAATTTGGCTGGGGGTGGTTTCAGTGCTAACCCAAATATTCGTAACTATTAATACAAGCTACTAACTGGAATTCGGTTGCACGAGATGTCTGTCAGCTTATTTCTGAGAAATCATTGCTGTATTTTGTTAAATCAGAAGCTAACCCACAGCAGTATTTATTTCCTGACAAATTTCTGCCTTATTTTCAGAACTTGTAAAAAATCACAGTGCATTTTCCCAACAGTACCAGATTCCTTGTCTACCCAAAATGGTCCTGAAAGGTCAGTGATCCTCTGCCTACCTAAAGATGTCATGTCCAGCGCCCTCAGTGGAATAAATTACACACCCGAGGAAAAAGAAAAAAAAAAGGAAAAAAAAAAAAAAAAAAAGAAGAAAAAGAGAAAGCATGATAAAAGGAGGAGAAAAGTTCCTAATTCAACTATGGCAGGCAGGGGGTGGTTCTCATTTTCACTTTAAATAGATTCTGGCTCCAGCTTTTATTCTACTATTTAAGAGCAAGAATAATTACTATAGTAACCTCACAGCCTAACAGTATTTTCTGCCTGCAAAAGGAATCAACCCTACAATTAGACTTGGGGTGGAATAAGGAACTTCTTCTTAAAAGTAAGTCTGTCAATATTTTGTTCGATAGGTAGATTATTATCCCTACTTCAGGGAAGAATAACTGGGAAGATAGCTTTGGTTTTTAATCAGTGACATTATCTATCAGGGTATAAAAAGAAGCTTTTAAAAATGCATTATTCCTGGGTTGCTTTGACATGACCCAACTTAATGGTGCATACATCTCCTCAGTCATAACGTATAACACTTTAAAATGAAACTTACCTTTCTTAGGGCTGGTACCTTCTTCCTTATCTCCCGCCAACATGAAATAGCATTCTGCACTTGTGGGGTGACAGAAAATATTACCTTCGTGAGTTATCAGCATTATTCAAATATATTACACCATACAGAGATCTCAGAAGAACCTAAGATCTTTCCCCAAGCACACGCAGGTCTGATTCACACTCCACACACCTCATAGAGACAACGGTATTTTTTCCAGGCTGAAAGGATAGCTAATTCTCCTTTCGTGTCAAGTCTGTGGTTAAAGTTTGGATGCGGAGTTCCTTGGGGAGCATAGAAACACTCATGTTAACTGCAAAGAGCTTTTGGCTCATGTCTTACTCTCTCTAACGAGGCAAGAATTTGGGGATTAATCACAGCGCCTTCCCTTCCTTGTCAGATGTAGAAACAAGGACCGAGAGGAGAAGAGAACGAGTTTCCTTCTGAGCTTGGCTGGTAATTAATCATGAAGCATGAGACTTTGTTTGCCAGCAACCTTGAACAGTGATTGCAAATGATCATCTAGAGATAGGTTTGTGATTTTATTTTTCCTTTTTTTTTTTTTTTTTTTTTTTTACTCAGTAGTAATTTTTCTGGCTAACACTGGCAGTTGAAATTACATTCAACTTGAGCTTCTTGGATCTCCGCAGTACTGAAAACCAAAGAAAATTAAAGGATAGTGAATTTTGCATAATTTCACTCATGCTAAGAATTTCCAATTAGCAAAGCATAAATTGATCCTCTTTGCTTTAATATCTTGTTTTTTTTTTTTTTTTTTTTTTTTTTTTTTCTCCTGCATACAGATAACAGCTGAGTTTTAATTCATTTTAATTCTATTACCATACATAACCATCATGCACTGTGATAAGTATCTCTCCTGTACACAAATGCCTTTGAGGACTAACCATCAAGTACTTATTTAACCTCATTGTTAATGGGAATAATAGCATTTATTGTACTTGTTTATTTTTCCTCATTTATATAGCAAATTAACTTTTTTACACAAACACACCAGTATTTCTTTTCCCATTGACGTTCTTCCCAGCTAGGCTCCACTTTCTAGGTCGCATTCCCTAAAGGTTTTCTACATCTCTGTTAGCGTCCCACTCAGCTCATGTAACCAGATTTTTATTCTCAGTATTATTATTAAATATCATTAAAATGTGACAGAAAGTTTTACTGAGCCAAATGGAATTGGATTCTTACAGGAAATACAGTGTATTTAAATCATGATGCAGAGGAAAATTCTATTTTTCAGAAAATAAATGCTAAGTCGTTACATATAAACATGTGTGCTGCATTATATATACTATATAATGCTAAGAAGAATAAAAGATTTTTTATTGTTATTTTCCAGCTCCCCAAGACAGCTTTTTTTGGTGTTTTGCTGAAAAATTACTCAAGTTAAACCAAAGTATAATAAAGAATCTTTCAGTGTGAGTGGATATTTTTCACTATGGAAATGCGTACAGTGCAGTTGATAATAATTATAGAGTAATGAGGAAAAGAAGACCAAATTTCTCAGCATAGCGCTTGTTCTTGCTGTGACGCTGACTTTGAGTTCATCAGGCTGTAGGAGTAACCAAAGGTGTGATAAATTCCTCATGTCTAAGTGTAAATAAGCGGGATCCCGGCAAGGGTCCTGGTGCTGACCAGCTGTTGTGCCCACTGGGGTCACAGCAGACATCTGCCTGAGACCCCGCCGTGCCCAGCTGAGACCTGATCAGTGCTGGAGTGTCAGAAGGTGGCCGGGTGCTGCGTGTGCCCTACGGAGACGGGTGTTGTCCAACACTATCGTGGTGGTGTGAGCCTGAGGCGGCAGGAAAGTCCTGCTGGGTCTTTCTAACCAGGTAAAAAAAGTGACGGGATGCTTCTCTGCCTGCCTTTCGATCCTCATTCCTGTTGGTGGTTTTTCAAGGTGATGCAGCTCCCATCCTGGAAGTCCTGGCTGATTACTTGTGCAATGATGGAAAGTCTTGTTTGCACATATACCATCTACATCCAGGGAAGTGTATGTCTGCATTCAAGGAGATTGTCACTGATCTCATGATTAATACCTTGCAATCACAACACTAGCCTTTCCTAGTTGCCAAAGGAGCTGATGATAGCAAATTAGTTAATTACAGAGCTAATTAAAATATTAATATCTTCTGCGTTGGTAATGGATGCGCTTTGTTCTCTCTCCACAATCATTGCACGCCGAACCACGTGCAGCCCACACGCACCCCAGCCACGACAAACCACACCATTACCAGCGGCCAGGGCCAGGCTGGGGGCTCTGCCGGGGGCTGAGATCAGGTCCCAGAGCCACCTCTCATCCCTCCAGCCAGGGCTAGCTGGGGTGGCAGGTCGCCATGTTATCTCCCAGATAAAAGGACCACCTTTTATACCTTTGGGGAAAGACTGTTTTTTTCCCAAAGAGCTGGAATTCACAGCTTGGGTGGTGAAATAAAAAATGTGTCTCTGGTATTTGGGTTCCAGAAGAGGAAAAGTTAAAAAATAAAAGCTGATTCTAGTTCTACCCAAACTAACACCTTATATAAACACATGCAGCTGAAGAAAAGTAGCATAAATGCACATAGAGCAGGTATAAACCAGCACAATAGGAAAATGTAATTTCACTGGTATCTTCTGCACACGGAAAGGAGAGAGGCTGGGCAATCTGAGCTTTTTCTGCTTTGGTGACCAAACCTGTTAACATTTTCTTGGCAGTGTAACTTTTCATCTCTATTATCACCGAGGGAAGATGAAGTGTAATGTGGATAGGAATGAAGCACACCATTCTCACGGGGGGCTTGGGGCTGGGAACGAGGGCAAGAGGGCACTGGAGACCCGCGGACACTGCCATGCCTGGTGGCACTGACCCCGTTGTGGTGCCCAGGGTGAGCTGACCGCCTCCACCCAACCCATCTTTGCATCCACTGATACTCGGCTGAGGACTTGGTGATAAAACTGTCGCTGCATTAATGCACTCCTCGTTTGTTTCCCTATCACTTTACATGGCTTCTGGAAGATGGCTTTTTTTCTGCTATTTAAAAGTTTGAGAAGTTTTTCTGCAAATTACTAAATATGTTCATGCATTCCTGGGTCTTCACCTCTTGTCACAGAAAAAAAATAATAAAAAAATGGAAAATATAACCATATGGAGGAGGCAGTAATAACAGGATAAAATACTGTTGACCTCTTATCACTTTCACTTGAAATTAGCATTTATTTTTTTTCTCATTTGATGCACTGTCATTACAGGGTATGCATGTGTTTTAGTATTTTTATTAATAAACATGGTAATTTAACAACCAGGTTAATGGCAGTTTTAATGAGAAAGAATATTAATTGGAGAGGATGGGAGATCTTTAGTGGCTGTGGCTTTTTCCTAAGGATCTCACTCACCCTGTCCTTGAAAATCCACAGCATATGTGCCCAGGGTTGGGGGTTTGTTTAAATGTTGATAGTTAATGCACACAGCTTGTACTATTTTGTTTCATTTCACAGAGCCTTTTGCACAAATACGGATTCATGCCACCCCAGCCATGGGATTTACAGATTGCTAAATCTTAAAAGGTTTGCATAAACAGGCGTCTTGCTATTGATAAGACAGACAATATGACCATCTGTCTTTCTTCTGCAGCCAAATGAAAATGACATAAAGTATGGGTCTTGTCATTTAAAATCTAGTAATTTCCCAGCTCCCGTTAGCACTACTTTCAGCCCTGGCACAGCAGCGTGGTGCTTGGTGGGCGATGACTGCCGGCACGGGTGCGCACAGCCCCAGCACGGCCAGGCCCTGGCCAGCCGGGGAGACCCCCGGCCCCCCACTCGCCCCGCTCCGCTCCTGCCCCGGGTGAGCTCTGCTCATGTCCAAAACACCCCCAGAAAGAGATGACACTGCTCAGAGCAACCTGGGGCTCGGCAGGCGGTGGCCCTCGGTCTGAGCAGGCATTTTGGATGAGGCTGAAGGTCAGCCTGCCTCTGTCCCTCTCATTTGTCCTTCTGCTGTGCAGACGACTTCTCGGAGGGTTAGCCACCTCGCCTCGTGCACTCAGCTCCTACCACGGCCCCAGCTGCCCTGGCGGCCGTTCAGGAGCAGCCCGGTGCGGCCTGCAGGGGCCACGAGCCCCAGCCCTGCGCATGGGCTGAGCCAGCAGCCTGCCTGATTCACCCCAGAAACGTTTAAGTGTAAAAGGCAAATAAAAGCAAACAAATGAAAAATCGCATCTCAAAACAGATTCGTGGAGCTGCTTGTGCCTGTGGGGATGCTGCACACGCAGCAGCCAGGCAGATTTGCCATGGAGATACTCCGACAGAAAGCAGGTTTTCTCCAGTGAAACGAGAAATCACCAGCTCTTTAAACCAGTTTGCAAAATGAGCAGATTTATGGTGATTGTGTGATAACAATCTCCAGTTTACACTGTATAGCAGTTTTTACAATATTGTCTTAATGCTGCCATCAGAACATTACAGCCAATAATGGTGTTTTCAGGCTCTCCATAAATCTTGCATGGCTAATAAAGTGAAACTGAAAATTTAGCACATATACAGCAATTCCCAGCTTGCCTCTTAATTGCTAACATTTTTTTATCCAAGTATCGCTGTGCACACGAAATACCAAGGATGTGGTTTCAGACTACCTGCCATCACACAGGGGACATGGAAAGACCACCCTCCTTCTCCCCCTCACGAGCGGCTGATGTCCTCGCTTCAGCGTGTGACTGCAGTAGGTGCATTCTGCCGACGACTTCCCAAACGCCGCCTGCACCATTGCACGGGACATCAGGAGTCTCGAGACTGTAATACTAGAGCTAGCTGCAGGTCTTCCCCATTTCAGAGTCATGCAGTCAGTGATGCCCTAGGGCATGCGGGTCCCATTTGAATCCAGCGTTGCCACGTGCCAAGCGTCTGCACCCCGTGTGCAGGAAAACAGCACACTGCTTCACTCCTCACCCCCACTGGTGTATGCACACGCAGCATTTCATTGTGGTTACAAGCACAAGCCTTTTCCAGACCGGAGGGCTGACACTACAGGCTGTCTTCCCCCTCTGGTTGCAAGGATGCAGAGATTCAAAGCACTGACGTAAAAGCTATTAGTTTCCATCTATGTTTTTTTTTTTTTTTTTTTGAGACTCTTCTCCAGGGATTAATCAAAAAGTTTTGCAAATCTGATCACACTACGACGACTGCAGACAACATGATGAAAAGAAGCCCTGGAGGTCAGCCATCTGCCAGGAAAGGCAGAAGGTGTGAGTTTTCTTCCTCGTGGTCTCATGGGCTTCCCTGAAAATGCAACTAGTCTGTGCCCACCTCTTGCTCACAGGACATACTAAATAAAAGATTTATCTTTGAGCTCTCCTTTTTTCCTGGCTAAGGTGCTGTCATTTCCTTGGGGTGCAGAGGACGGGCTCCAGCAGCTGTGCGTCAGCAGCCAGGAGAGAGAAACAGAGAGGGAGACAGCCCTGCAGCCACCAAGGTCAGTGCAGAAGGGCAGAAGTTCCCCTGGAGCCTGCGGGTAGGCTGTGGTGTACCACGGCGGGGCAGATCTCCACGCTGCAGCCCGTGGAGAGGAGCCCACGCAGGAGCAGGGGTCTGGGGGGAGCTACCACCCATGGGGGACCCGTGTTGGAGCAGTTTGCTCCTGGGGGATGGACCCCGTGGTACGGAGCCGTGTGGGAGCAGGTCTTGAGGAGGTGCTGCCTGTGGGCAGTTTAGATCAGTTTAGGAAGGATGGCATCCCGTGGGAGGGACCCCACGTGGAGCAGGGGCAGGGAGGGGTTTTGAAGGAGCAGCGGGACAAAGCATCAGGAACTGACCGCAGCCCCCATTCCTCTGCACTGCTCAGGAAGGGGAGGCAGAAGAAGGAGGATAGAAGGAAAGGTGGTTTTAGTTTGCTTTTAGTTCTCACTGATCTGCTTTGTTATCAAGAGGCAATAAATTACATTATTCTCCCTTATCCTGCGTCTGTTTTGCCTGTGATAGGAAATGGTGAATGATCTCCCTGTCCGTATCTCAACCCATGAGCTTTTTTTCCATTGTATTTTCTCCCCCTGTCCTCTTGAGAGGAATGAGACTGTCTGTGGCGGTGCTGAGCTGCCCATCTGTGTTAAACCTCCACAGTGCTACACTACCAGGAGCTGTATACAGAAAAATTATGCAGAGTATTTGGTAGACATGCAATCATAATGTAATATGTCCCGCTCCAAGCCATGGGTGTAAAGAGATTTCAAAGTTCAAATGCACCTGCTTTTGTATTTCTGTGCTTCTTCGTACATGCTTACTTTTTCACCCTGAAATTCGTGTCTTCATGGCACTTCACTTTGTGTTCCCATCCACCACAGGTTGTAGATGGAGCTGTGTACTGCAACATTTCCTTTAACTGATTTTTTAAAATGTTGTATGATTTTAATTGCTTACCTCATTCCAAATAAAATAAGACTAAAGGCAATTGTGAATGCCATCAGCTGGAATAATGTAGTTTACTTCAGCCTTTTTTTTAATCTTCCATTTTTAAACTGTTCTATTCCCTATTGCAAAGGTAAATGGTAAAATATATATTTTAAAATGGTGTACAACACCACAGGTTGTGAGCTGGGAGAGTAAAGGGAGGCTAGAACAATCCTGAAACCCTGAAAAGTATTTGCAGTTGCCTTATACAGCATATTCAATAGGAGTTTTTGTCCCCAAAGCTCTGTGAGAGCCACCAGTGGCAGAATTCAGCTGATTTTCCAGGGCTCCCATTCCAGCAAGCCCCCAGGGGTGCAGAAACCGGCACTGACCAGTTACTCCATCAGGGTCTTGTCTTTTTAGGACAACAGACACAGGATATGGTTATTCAGCTCAGAAATCTCTGCAGTCCTTCTACCTCCTGAGGCTCTGGCTGCACGGTACTGAGAGAAGAGCGCAGTGCAACCCATGCTGGGTCCACCTACGTCGTGTGCAAGGAGCTCCTAAACGCAGCAGCATGGAAATGCCTGTAATCAAAGAAATTACCAGGTTTTACGTTACAGATCAGTTGTTTATTTTTTGCCTTGGAAGGGTTTTGCTGACTTTTTTGCTGTGAATTAAAGCAAGCTAAAATGCTTTAATCAAGCAGTAAATGGTACAAAATATTTTTAATTTCTCCAAAGTGAAGCAGATCTACTTCACTTCAACCTAAACCAGGTTTTCTCACTCAGCAACAGAGCTGAAAAATATTGTTTACTCAGAAATATTTTAAATCTATTTCTGCTTCCCACCTCAGCTGAAGACTGCCTCCCTAGCACACGACATACATCCCAGGCAACCCAACTGTCCTGAAAGGAATACGGAGAGAAAAGCTTGCTTCACCAAGACACGTTTGCACTAGTTCACAAATAAGCGACTCCTATTCTTCTCTCAGGTAGCAATCCCGTGTTCAGCATTTGGCATGTTTTCCCAGCTGAAGCCTCCCCCAGCAACCCAGCCACGGGGAATTTGCGGGCGACCTCCTGACCGCGTGCACGGAGCCGCAGCTCAGACAGGCGGGCTGGAAGGCAGCACCAGAAGTGTTCACAGAAAGCCTTTTGGATACATTAGAAAAGAAATGAGAAGCAAAGGCAACTGTAGAAAAGATGTTGGGTTTTTCTTTAGCAGGTTCAAATGGGACTTCCTCAGAACTATGCATTTTAATCCAATAAAGGATCCCCTTCAAAGCTTGGCTTTCTCTTGAGCTAAGTTATCAAAGCAAACTCACAATTTCAGCTGATCAGATGCCAAAAAAAGAAGCTTCAAGTGAAATGCCCAGAAAATTAGATTAATCAGAGTTGACACAAATCAAGTCTGACAATTCTGCAGCGTGGATTTGACAGAAAATTGTGAGATAACTGATGAAGTATTCCAATGACAATATCTGATTAAAATAAATAAGTTCTTATTTTCACAATAATGTGTTTAGCAGCGTCACACTATGCTCTGAACAAGAAACGACAAAGGCATCTTTGTGATACAATAACTTTAAAAAAATCCTGTTAACATAACAGTTTGATCTAACTGTTTTTGAGGTGTCCCTGCTTAGGGCATTCATCCCTATGACAACAGAACTGTTTCTAAATGTTTCAGTTATTTCAGGGCAGAACATCCTTAAAAGGAGTTGTCCTGGTAGGATATGCAAGCATTTCAAGAACTATTTCAGAGAAAAAAAAAGAAAAAAGAAAAAGTTCAGAAAATCCTCAAAAAATTGCTTGGGACTTACAAATGTGAAAACACCTTCAAGTCTCACTTACAAAATATAAGAGCATGAGGTCCCTAAAAGCAAGTTCTAGTACACATCAGGTGGAAATGTGGTTTCGGGCACGGCCCAATAGTAAAAAATAATGTGACACCCTTATTTCTTAAGCATATGCAAATTAAAGCTGTGTAACATTTTCTGTTGTTTTTATTTTATACTGAACACTTTCATGAACAGATATTTCATTGCAAATCTAAAATATGTTGATCTAGCACTTTATTTCTGAGGTAAGGATTTCTAAAGGAAAAGTTCAATTTCTTGCTAAAGATTAATCATGTCAACTCTTTTTTTTTTCTTTCTTTCTTTTTTTTTCAGAAAGACAGAAGAAAAGGACAAAGCAAAAAAAACGCACTTTGCAGCCCTTCAAGTACAAATCCTAAGTTCCTCAGCTTCCTAAAGTGGTACCATAAAACATAATTTACTGTAGAATTAAATTAAACTGCTTGTGTACTGAACAGAACTCAACACAGAATTTTAGTGACAGCAGATTAGCATTAAGAGATAATTTGAACTTTTTTTTTTTTTTTTTTTTTCTGAATGTTTTGTATCGACCAAACTTTAAGAACACATCAAGTTAATTTAGGTGCTTTCTGGAAAAATATTCCCCTCCAGACATTGGCTTCTTCCTTTGTCCAATGGTTTTGTGTGCCTTCTTACCAGTTTGGGGCAGCCTCGATGCTTCTGCTTGGTTTTCTTTACTCTCTGGAGCTAATTGCTCCTCCTGTCCTGCTTCCAGCCTTGTGGCTGATGCCGCTCTCCAAGGCCGGCCCCCTGTAACGCTCACATGTACGGGCACACGGCCATCGGACAGTGAGAGCAGCATGGGCCAACGCTGCCATCTTGTTCCTGAAGCAGACACTTTCACAATACTTAAGGTGTTTGTAAGGTGCATTCTTCATGTGAAATGATTTTCTTCCCATCACCTTTTCCACAATGCAACTCTCATTAATTACCCTGAGTTATGGCGTGATACAATCGTTATTTGCCACATGGAGGTTCGTACAGCATATTTGTCGTCTGCTCTGTTTTAACAGCTAACAGCTAAGGACAGCTCACACGTTTGCCACTGAGCCTTGCGTGGCACCTTCATATTCACGAGAGGGGCTGTGAGGGGGAAAGAGACAGAAGACTGCCAAGCCATATGTAATCCTTGTTTTTTTGCATTCAGATCAGGAGATTGGATCCATATGAATTAAAAGCAAATTGTTTTATTTCTTCTTCAAAGAAGAGAAAGACTAGTGAAGAAAAACATACGGTGAACCATGAAGACGCCTATGAAATGATCAGTGAATTACCAGAAGGTATTACATGAAGTTCACAGAAAAAAAAAGAAAAAAAAAAAAAGAAAAAAAAAAAAAGTATTTACGTTTATGTTAACAAGGGCTGCTTTCATTCCGTGGGCATAAGAGTGGCTGCAAACAGAACTCCTGAGCCCCTCGCAGGCGGATGAAGTCAGTGTGCGCACAGGGACAGCCGCGGGGCCCGGCCTCCGCATGGCCCGCAGGGCACAGCGGTGCCGCGCCTGCAGCACGGGCCTGTGCCGGGAGGAGCTCCCTGCTCGGCCGAGGTGTGCCACGGGGCTCGATGGCGAATGGAATCGGCATCTGGCTCCCCTCCTGTGTCACCCGTATCCTGAGCTGTTTGGGTTAGAACTGGATGAGTCTTCTCGTTCTCGTGCGCGGTCCTATGACTTTTGTGGCATTCAGACCCCTTCTGTTTTCTGAGTAATTCACACAGAACGTCTGAAAATGTCAAATTCAGATGCAGGCAGGTATATTGTTACTTATAAGATGCTCTTGCAGGTAAGCATTCAATTCCCCAAGCTGAACCAGGAACACCACAGAAGCCATGGCTTCCCGTGTCCTTTCGGAGCTCCCGTCCCCTGAGCACACCCGTGTGTGGTGGCCGTGGCGGGCAGGGAGCGCAGCCCGCCGTCAGCAGTGCTGCCCCGGCCCGGGATGGCACCCGGGGCTCACCCCGCTGCTGGACGGCCGTGCGATGGGGACAGGGACACCACAGCCACATCCCACAGCGGCGGTGGCTGCATCCATCCCATGCCCCATTCCCGTGGTGAACATCCCTGAAATCCTGCCGATTTCAGTGGGGCTTTGGGAGACAAACCTCTGCAAATCCTCGCTGAAAGTTTAAGGACCAGCATTACGTATTCACTTCTGCTAGATTAAACTGATTTACAATGTGCTTTAATGAAGTGTGTTGCTATGGTGAGGCTACTTTCAAGGGCATCTGTTAAAAAAAAAAAATGCAGCAGAAGAGTAAATTGTCCAAATCAGATCAATGAGAAACCAATTTTTACAATGTTGCACCATTTTTTTTTTTTTGCCAGTTTTGGCTTAGCTGGGTTAGCGGCAGCCCAAGCTGAGAGGGCAGAGACGAAGCCCTCCCTGGCCCAGAGCAGAGGAAATGCAACGCTGGTGCATCAGGTGGTCGGCCATCCCCACGTGGATCTTCAGTACTGGAGCAAGGAGGAGGCAGAACGTGATACCGGGAAATATGAAGCCATGAGGACCCGCGGTTATTTTGGCGTTTCTGAGGCACCTCTGAGCTCCCAGGAGCTGCTGCCAGCCGCTGCCCGGGGGGCTGGGGCCTGCCCGCTGAGCACGTGGCGATGCTGCAGATTAAGCCATTTCCTTTATCTTTCTCTCCAAGGCTCCTTAATTAACTTTTCTATTGTGTACCTTGATTAGATTAGTTTTCTGCCTCTAGGCTACTTTTCCAACTTTATAACCTCCTTAAAAAGCAGTTGCCTAGCTTTCTAAATCATACAGCATAATAAAAATTAGTTTTAACCGTTTTTTTTTCAAGATTTATAACACCTATCTTGCTATACACAACGTACGCAGAGGAAAAACAAGACCTGTTTGCAACTGGGTCGGCAGCTGAGCCTGGGGGTGGGCAGCACGGCCTGTCCGTCCTGCTGCCTCCTTCCACCCCACGCCGCAGCTTCACCTTTCACTCGTGCTGCACAGCACGCCTTCTGCTTCAGGTGCATTTACTTGTCAGCATCCATGCAGGGTTTTAATGAAGAAATGATTGATAGCTGCAGTTAAACAGAGCATCAGCCTAATGACGTATGAAGCTGTAGCGGCTGTCGGCTGACGTACAACTGATTCCTGATGGAGGAGATGGAAGCCTCTTTGTCCCAAATCCAAGTAAACCCCTCCTGCTCTTTATCCCCAGATCTGTTGCTTAGGATTTTCAAGCCAGTAAGAAATGTTCTTGTTGCTACAGTTTTAGGATAAAAAATACTCTTGACTACTATTTCTAGATGAGGAGAAAGAGGAGATAAATGAGAAAGATGAGGAGGAGGAGGAGGAAGAGAAGGAGGAGGAGGAGGAGAAAGAGGAGGAGGAAGGCTCCAGCCCTCTGTGCCAGCCAGCAGTGCCAGGTTCCTGGCTGAGGGACCAATCCTGAGGAAGAGGTGTCTCCAACCCGGTGGGCAAAGCTCATTGTCATGGCACAAAGAAAGCAAAGAGAAACGTGGAGCACAGAGCAGTTAGGCAGCTACCATACCAGGGCCCAAATTAGCTCAATCTCTTATTTATTTATTTATTTATTTTTAAATCTTAACTGGGATGCTCAGTTTTCTTTCAGTTATTTAGAAGTTTCTGAAAAGGCACTTTCAAGCCTGAAAATGATTGCTGTTGGGTCTGGGGAGCAGAGAGCCCAATTTTCCTGGCTCGAGCAGACATGAAGGCTGTTGCTGCTCATGGCTCTGGCCAAAACACTTGCAAGCCCTCCTCCTTTGCTGCTTCCCACATGTTGCCTGTTTGCTTCTGTCTGGCAAAGAAACCTCAACATAAATCACTCCAAACGAGGTCAGGTCCCAAGTTCTGCTCTGCAGTTTGGAGACTGGGAATTTACTCTGAGTTTTGGAGAGAACAATGGCCCTTTAAAGAGTAGGGAAAATGTGCTTGCAGCGTATAAACAGAGTTCAAATAAGAAACAACTATTTGAGCAACAAAAGTTTTTGCCATATGACTGGCTTGCTTATTTAGTGGTGGATCGTGAGAAACGCCAGCCTCTCTTCCCAGAGCATCTGCCAGCGCTTGGATGAGGCAGAGGGCAGCGGCACAGTGCTGCTGTTAAACCAGGCGGGTTCGCTTTCTGATGTGTATCTGCTATTTTAGCAGGTATTTGTGCTGCTTCTTGATGCAGTTTTCAAATTTCAAACAGAACTTTGTCACATGATCAAAGTAATTATAAAGGTCAAGGTATTTGCGACACAAAAGAGCAAATATAAAGGTCCTCTTCCTCCTGTCACCACTGTCAAGTAGAGGTCACAGTTCTGCCAAATGAGTGCTAAGATTTCAATGTCAGAGCAAGTGATGCAGCTGGTACAGCTGCAGTGAGGCACCTTCCATTGCACTCACCAAAAAAAAAAAAAAAAAAAAAAAAAAAGGAAGTCCCCAACCCCCTTAATAGTTTCCTTGATCGCTTTCGCTGCGTTGCAGACTTCACTCGCCACTTACATCATTAACAGCCTGGTTTAACCTATGCAGGGAGCAGCGCTCAGTCATCGCTTTGGGGTATTTCTGCTATTAACGCTTACTTCTTTTGCTGTCATTGAGACTTCAGTAATAGTCATATCCTTGACCAACTAATTTGGAAAGGTCAAGCCAAACTCAGCAGCACTCATTAAGGTTTTATTGGCTGTACGCTAAGAGCAAAGACCAGGACAAAGCCAAAGTATTTCTCTTGAGTGTGGGCACTTGCATGCTCCAGTTCAACCAAGCTGACTCCTAGAGGTATTTGTTCTCCCCCAGCAATGTATGCAATTTCATCAGGTAAAATTGAAAATCCCACTGATGCATTTGCTACCTTGACAATATAATTTCTCACTGTTTGACCACAAATTCTACTTAATTCATTCTGGGTTCAGATGATATGTAGCACTCCATAACAAGGGCTGTTTCCGAGTGTGCCCTTAAAGCTCTTCCCCTTGCCTCACCGCGCAGCTCAGATAGCTTTTACATATTCCCTGTAGTGATTTTTCCATAGTGAAACCAGGGAGGATCTGTCCCTACCTAACCTGAGCCCACCCAGGTCTCCACGTGTAATGGGGAGACTTCTCCCGGCGCCCAGCGCTTCGCCCCCAGGCCCGGCTCTGCAGGCAGAAGTCTCGGCCCCTGGTGTGGTACTGACCACACGAGACTCGGGGCTGCAATAAGTCCCTGGGCAGGGCCATGCGGGCCTCGTGCTGCACAGAGCTGCTGAAGGACTGATTTTCACGTACAGCACAGCAAGTGCACCAAGGTGTTTTAGACATTAGAAAGTCAAGTAATGAATACTTCAAAGTTCATTTTAAGAAATAGTAGGAATTGGTGGAGATAAATGGATGTAAAGATCAGGGAGCTCCTATGAGAACAAAGACTCTGAGGATAAATTAAATACATTATTGGAATATATCACCCACTTTTAAACAATGCATAATTTAATCTGTTGGAGCCGGTGTGCCATGCTACAGAAGTCCTTGTTTTGGGCCCCATTTTTCATTCAGCTGCCCTCCCGTTCGTCAGCCACCCCCTGGGAGCGCGGATCTGCCCCAGGCGGCCCGGTCCTGGTGGCGCAGTGCCGGTGGCACGGTGCTGGTGGCATGTCCCCGTGTCACGGCTGCCCCACAGAACGTCCCCATCCAGGGCAGCTGCCTGGAGCATGGGCATGGGGCTCAGCACCAAGGGAGCTGGGGCTGGGAAGGGACAGCTGCTCGTGAGAAAGCATTCGGGGAGAACAGGCTTCCTCCCAGCAGTGACATCCAAAGGAGAGCAAGCACCGAGGACTCCTCTCACTGCTCCCTTCTTTGTCTCTGTCATTTACAGGGTTGGACATCTCTGTTTCATTTCTGTCCTTTGTGACACAAACCGACACCTTTGTGTCCTGAAGATGTGAAATACTAAGGCTACTTGCTGGCTAAGAGTGTAAAATGGAGTGTGCCATAAGTAACGAGGTGAATGCAACAAAGGAAAAACAATAAAAAAAGACAAAACCAAAACCGCTAATACTTATTAGGAACAAGAAAATAAGAGTTACTGAATGAAGGGGTTCAAGTTCAAGAGCATGGCTTTAAAGTGGGAGCAGCTGTAGAAAAGCAGTGTCTGCTGGAATGAAAACCTGGAAGCTACAGATCTTGGAAAATATGTCTCAAATTCCGTAAGAGATGTGGGTTTCCTATAAAGCACTATGATTCCTCCACTTAGGGATAATAATCTGCATTGTTCTCTGAAAGCAAGATGTCAGTAGCGTAAACCAAATAAGTAATAAGCACTTCTTAGGAGTGGTGAGGATAATGGCTCAGAAGACAAAATGAGGCGGGTTATTTTTCATCATGAAATACACTTGAGAGTTAGACAGTCGCCTGGGTTTTCATCCAGACATTGCAGACCCAAAGGAATTTTGTCTGAGTGTGACAGGGAGCGGGAAAGGTTTCTGTCTCATGAAAATTCATTGGAAATTACATTCTTGTTGCTGGGAAGGCAATAGCATCTAGCTAGAGTGGATGCACTGCCTAATTCATATATTTCCCATTTTACTGTAGCGTTGGTCTGCACTATACTCGTGATCCTACCCAAAAGACCATGGTACATTGAGGGGCAATTACACCACCTGTATGGCCTTGGCTTTATCTTAAAGTGAAGCAGCATGTTCTCACATGAGCATCCCTCTGTTTGACAGGAGAAAAGAGAACTTGAGTTATTTTTTCCTAAGAAAATCCTATAAGAGCTACAAAGACTAAAAAGCTGAGGCACTTCTCCCCAAGTAGGATCTCACAGCTGGCCGTGCCGGTATGGGATGGGATGGAATGGGGTGGGATGGGATGGGATGGGATGGGAGGGGAGGGGAGGGGATGGGAGGGGAGGGGAGGGGATGGGATGGGATGGGATGGGATGGGATGGGATGGGATGGGATGGGATGGGAGGGGATGGGAGAGCTGCCCAAGGCTGCACAGCTCAGGACTCCCGGCACCTGGACGGGCAGTGGGTTACCACCCTTCCTGCTTTGTCCTTCCAGCAGCAGCTCCGATGGGGAGTACCTTACTCCATAGGTTGGAGTCTGAGTGCCTTTGTTACCAACACCATCACAACAAACAGTGGCACCAGGGCATTACAGGGACTTGCAAACATTAGCATGGGAAGATAGAAGAAAGCCTTGGAAAGCACACTATAAATAAATTAATATTTGAAAAATTGCTTGTACATTCTTGACTCTTTAAATAGACCAATGATACTTTTAAAATGCACATAGCGTTTGATTTGTTGTATTTTTAGGAGAACAGCAGGGATGGTAGGAGTCTCTTTGGGAGCTCTGGAGCCTGCAGAACGCAGTGCTTCCTCAGCTTTTCTGCATTAGCTTAATGGCCACATGCTCTCTGTGCTCTGCCGTCCCTCCCCACTTGCTTTGACATGCACGCTTTCTGTCGTTCCTTTGCCACACACACTCCAGGCATCCCTGCAGCCTCTCTGCCTGGCAGCACAGAGTGGTCCGATCCATCACTTTGTACCTTCACAGCTCTCACAGGAGAGAAAAGAAAAATCTTCTTGGCTTGCACATCATGGTGGAAGTATCGTTAGGGTCAACATCCTTTCAAATCGCTCCCTATCTTCTTTCATCCCGTCCTTTCTGAGCCCCGCTAGCCTAGCAGAGGTGAAAAGCTTCCTTTTCATTCCAAAAAGGAGCCACAGACAAAACCCACAGACATGCATTAGAACTGCAATTCATCCCTGATCATGATGGAGTTGATTCTGAACTGAGATAAGGAATTAAAACAACATTTTTTTCCCCCTGCATTTCTTCACAAAAGACCTGTTTATACCAGATTTTGCTGATCAGATATAAAAATAAATAAATAAACAAACTATATTTAACTGATTAATTTAAAATCGTATTTTCAAGTTTCTCTTAATCACTAGCTTTGTGCCTACCTTAAAAGAAATCCAAACACCATCCGCATGTCTAAAGCAGAAACCACACAGCATTCCCATCACACCTGCCAGTGGTGAGCACTGGTGAGCACTGGTGAGCAGAGCAGGAGCATCCTGCTGGGGAGCTGGGGCAGAAGCCGTCAGGCAGCACGGAGCTGCACTGGGGCAGATGGGCTGCCCACGCACGTATCTCCCTGCCCACGCTTTCCCCAGACAGGCCCGTGCCAGCTGGGTTCTTCCACCAGAGCATGGGGCCCTCGGCAGCTTAGGTAGGTTCTGAGGGTCAAGCACTAATCTTGCTTTCTTTTGAACTGGAAAAGTAATGACATGTTTTACTGCATAAGAATGTATAACTCATCTAAATCAGCGCACATGTTCTTTGTGCAAAGGAAGACCAAAGGCTGGGGCCATAGTGCAGATGAGTGAGAGCAGTCACCGGCTCAGACAGCCTAACTGTGCCGCCCTGGGAGGTGCGGGGCATGAGCACGGCATGGTTTCCTGGCGGACGAGGCCATCCTCCAAGGAGCGGGGCATTGCAGACAGCAGGTCCCCGGCTGCGGGTGGGCCATGCAGCGTCTCCAAGGGCTGTGCCCGTGCGGGAGGTTCAGCACCTTCCCCACCGACCCTCTGGTCACAGTGTTAACTCCAGGGGTGACTGACATGTACTGGCCAGAGGTCCAAGGGAATTCTCATTGCGGATGCCCAGGCAGTATTTATTCAGTTGATAAAGATGATCCTTCATTCCCCAAGACTATCCATTTGACATCTGTTATGTCTACGAGGAGCTTCTTCCTTCACTGCTGCTATAAAGAGCAGCTTTATAATTGACTTCAGTGCAAGTCAGACCACCCTATAGCCACACACACAAATAAAAGATCGAAAACAGAAGCAATGACCTCAATCTATTCTCCAAACTTTCATCATCACTCTCTACAGCTTCAGTCCTCTTCTTTCAAAGCTCACCCTTAATCTAAAATTCACAACATGCGCACACACACACACAAAATAGCAAAACCTTAAATGGCACAAATCAACAAATACGGTGATGCATTATCAAATTAAAGATTAGAAATAGAAATGTTTCTTGTAAAGTATAATCCTTGCCTTGATCCATGCATTAAAAAAATCAATAAAATAATGTGCAACAACCATGCAAGGCTTCTTTTAATGACTTGTGTCTTAATAAATACCATATTCATTACAAACCTCCATCAAAATATATTATCTACACTTGCCCATGCTACTTTTCCTTGATTAGAAAGCTTCACCTTGCTAAAGCATGAAAAATGGATAAGAATGGAATGGAATACAAAAGGGCTGCTTATTATTTGTCAGTTGGCAGGCTTTGCCCTTTTAAAGTAGATATCAAAATTTTAAATGTGATCTTATAATAGCAGCAAATTTCTTCTGGAGCCATCTGTGACAGATGCTGTGGAACTGCAGAATATTTGGACACTAGTGTATTAATATTAGAAAAGTTGCGTACGTCTTTCTGGGCTTAGCATTGCTGGCTCAAGGAAGACAGTAAGGAACGCATCCTGCAGGAGCTACAGCCAAGGGGGAGTAATTAATGCTTTTCTCGGAATCTTTAAAGATGCAGACAACAAATCCCATAAAATAACAAATTTCAGACACAAGCTTCCACCCTTGTGGAAAAAACCAACAGCAAAGTAGCTGCAACGTGGGAGGCAGTGTTCTGCCTTCACCAAAGGCTGAGGGTGCCCAGGCTGTGGCCAGGAACCCCATCCCTGGAGGAGGTGCTGTGAACTAAAGTGAAGGGTCATCCTGGTCACGTCTGGAAAGGATCCGGCTCCCTGTGCTCAGCCCGCACAGCCCCTCGCACCAGGGCTGGTGCACACCTTCCCCGCACGGCTGAAGCTCCCCGTGGCAGCGGGAAGCCATCCCAAGAGCTGGGCACGGCGTGCAGCTGCCAGCAGCCTCCCAGCCCGTGGGACCTGCGCGATGTCCCCGTGCCCTGTCCCCCTGCCCCATGCCCCTGGTCCTGGCCAGCGGGGTGCCGCTGCTGCCCTCCAGCACTCCCTCCACAGCTCCTCGGCACGGGGTGAAGCAAGATTGCCACGTCTGTGCTCACACCCTGCGCACGAGGCGCTGCTGCTGGTTCGCACGCAGCCCCAGCAGTGCCTGGAGCATTTCTCGCTTCGTGTGGTACCTGGGAAAAATGTGTGTGTTCGTGGTTGTGTGTGCGTTGTTTGTTTGACTTCAGGTAGCACTCTATCCATTAGGTGAAATAATAAACTCTCTCTGTTTGCTTACCTGAAAGCCATCTGACTCCATCTTTCCCTCTTTGATCCATGAGCACAAACACCAGGAGACCTAATTTCTTCAAGATATTTACCAGAAGACTTAATAATGATTGAATTGGATTTATTGAAGAGAGACAGCATTTTTTATCTGTACCTGAGACCCTTTTCCCCAGCTGCCTAAACCAATTGATCTGATAATAAATTCCACAAAATGAGCAAACAGCCAATATCAAACTATGTAAAAAAATAAAACAAAACATTGCCCTCCTGAAATGTTATTATTTAATAGAGATCAAATATTATTGCTACCCACATATTTTTTCTGCCTTCATAAGCAAGGTCTTTTCAGATCCATTCTCCTGCCTGCTCAGAAACCTGCTCAATTTCTTCTATGGAAATACAGCCCCCAGTTTTCTCTTTGGTGTCCAAAGTGGTGCCCAAAGGCTGCACCCACGTCAGGACACGCAGAGTGGCCACATTTGCCTTTGTGCCTCAAGCAGGGCAGGGATGGGGCTGTCCCCTCACTGTGCAACAAGCTTTGCTGAGCTTTCCTGAGAAGTGGTAAACTGCTATTTCCTCTCGTATCTCAGCCCAAGGAGATAAAGTTAAATGAATAAATCAGCCAAATATACACATTTCAAGGAACTATGTGAAATTTCAGTGGAAAATGCAAAATTTAGCCTTCAGTTCACTTTTCTCTTCAAGCAGATTACCCCCTTCATCAGCAAATCACTGCTCCTATACCAGAGAGAGCATGGGTGCCAGCATGCTTGGGCAGCGCTATCTCCGTGCAGGTGATGTGCACGGCTGGGCTGCTGGTTTTTAGTCCAGGGGGATTTCCCTCGGATCCCCAAAACCAAACATTTCTAGCACTGCCTCTCAGACAGAAAGGGATGCTCTCAGATTTGTGAGGCCTGGCCACCTCCTGGTACATATCTAGCTTAAACTCTCTCTAAAGTATTTTTGAAATATTTGAAAGTTTCAAAAAAAAAAAAAAAGTACAAATAAAGTTTTGTTGGTTTGTTTGTTTTGTTTTTAAGTCAGTGAAGGTGATTAGTGCAAGTCACACCCCCTCTTCTCATATATGCATTCGGAGTTCTGATGGCACTAGACTCTGAAATCGTTCCAGTAAAGTGGAAAATTAATATTTTAATATGCCTACTTCTCCAGCAACAAGAAATAAATAAGGTGGAAGTCAAAGAGAAGAAAATGTTTTAGTATTAACCATGCATATGAATATTTATAGCAACTTGCCATCAGACATTTGTCTATCAGGGTGCCTGTTCACTCATATATACTGTAAACATGGTGGGACCACAGCAGCAATTATTTTCTTGTTGTATAGAAAAGCAGAAGACAATTAATTTCCTAGTCTTCTGGTTAGCCTTTCCCAGCATGTTCTGCCAGGATACCCAGTGTGCTCTACAGATCGCATCCTGCTTGCCTCCTTCAGCTCCCACAGGAGCGAGCACGGTGCGGGCACGGGCAGGATGTGGGGCTGGGGCTGGGACACCCGGAGCCATGGCCCAGATGAAGCAGGGGGCTGGTGGTCACCTGCACCCACGGGCCACAGCCCCCCCGTCCCGGCCAAGGCACAGCCCTGGGGATGGGTGTGGAGACAGGGACAGGCAGAGGGACAAGGATGGGCATGGAGACAGCCACAGGGATGGAAAGGAGACGGGGATGGCCACAGGGACAGTCACAGGAAAAGCCACAGGGATAGCAAAGGAGACAGGGGTGGCCATGGGGATGGCCACGGCTGTGGGGACAGTGATGGGGATGGCCACAGGGATGCCGCAAGCATCATTCCCGGGGGCCCAGCTGCCGACCACCCTCTGCACCCAGAGACATGCACAGGGCCCAGGACATCCTAACCACTGTGGTTCCATGGGCTGCATTTAACTTTAAATTCTGATATTTGTATATGTAAGTGTCTCCAAAAGTCAGCAGCAGGGGCTGAGTAGAGCAGCAATACCCACCTGTACTTCATCTGGGTTTGCTCATGATGGAAATTGTGGCAGAGGTCTTTGAACTGCAGTCTGTTGGTTGGAAGCTAATAGGTACTTGGAAAACGTGTGTACTCTCACTTGTCTGTAGGAACGCAAGGTGTTGACAAACATGTGAGCAAAAATGCCTTTATTTAGGCACTGGTATTTATATATATTTGTGTTTGTTTAGAGCATACCCCTTCGTGCAACTTTCTGTGACCATCAGGAGTGCATGGACTTGCTGTGAGGAAGTTCTCTGCAGCTTTGAAAGGCGGCAACAGCCGGGAGGCACGGCTGGCAGAGGCCGGGAGGGCTGGCGGTGAGGGGCAGCGCGCTCGTGGGCTCGGGCACGCTTGTAGCGCCAGGGAGGGAGCAGGGCTCCGCACGGCTGTGTGTGCTGCCGGGAGCTGCAGCAACAGCCAGACACACAAGAGGGGCCTGAGCTGAAGTGCTGCCTGCGTTTGTAGCTCAGCTTCGCTGCCGTGCTGCTCGGCTCGTCTGCAGCGGGTGCATGCAGGGCGCGCAGCACCAACCCTGCGCCAGCACCGGCTCCTCGCTCCTGCAAGACTGTCAGCATAAATGCACCAACGTGGCTTGTGTGTCTGCGTACGTGTGAGTGTGTTTGGAGAGAATTTTGTAAGAAAAAGCAATCGACGACTCAGGGGGGTCTGCCATGCGGACCTCACGGCAGAGGCAAGGCCCCAGGGAGGCCGCAGCCCTCCCGGCTGGTGCAGGAGAGCTGTCGTGTCACACCAGAATCACGGAGGTGTGAAATTGCCAAGGTGGAAACCCACAGGACACAGAAGTAAAAAGATGTTTTACCAAAGCCAGAACATGCTGATATGCAATAGTTCTAGGGCTGCAGAAGCAGGCGTACACCTGTGGCTCGTACGGCGGGCTGTCTGCGCGCTGTGTGCTGCTGTTTGCTGCTGGGCACAGTGCAGGGTCTGAAGTTTGGGGGGGGGGATTTACAGCAGACACCTGCAGCCTGCTCACATTTCTTGTACTAAAACAAGCAGATCGTAGCCCTGTAGCTCCCACCAGAAAACACCTGCATTGTATGCGAGGTCAGATTTCCCTCTTGGCAGCAGGAAAAACGTACGTAGTCCTTGAAGAAAGCCCTGCCCCACTGAAGGATGACCGACTAACATCGCTCACAGTGAGCTGGCACCAGGCACTTTCTTGTTTTGAAGTAAGCCAGCTCCTTTATAAACTCAAGACGCAAAATTCACACTGTAAGGTACGTTATAATTTAAACATAATCTAAGGGTTCTAGTCTTACAATGCCACGAAATAATTATGGCTTATTCACTTTTTTTTCATATCTTACTGTCTGCACTTTGTGATGGCTGAATATACAGTAGGAGAGAATCACTCATTTCCAAGTATAAAACTTGCATATTGTAAGGCTGAATTATTTATATTATTCGTGTTCAGCCCTATTTCTATTTACATTCTTGATACTGAAAAATATTCTTCAAAGATGAATTTTAGCAATTAAAATTTAAAGGCAGAATTTGACAATGCACATTATTAAATCATCATAAACCGGGACAGTAAAAATTAAAAATATGCCTGGTGTCAGCCAGCGGTGATGTTGTGAGCTGTTCCAAAGTGGGTCACAGTTTTCCAAAGTAGACTTAACAGAAGGTTTGGGTTCCCCGGTGTTGTCTCCCCCCCCCCCTTTTTTTTTAATGTCTGTTAGGACACTTGAGAGCACCTGTGTGGTGCTGCTCACCGTGGGCTGCGCCCTGCCACTGCCCTGCCTGCGTGGCCATGCCCTCTCCGCCTTCGGAGGCAGTCCTGCTCTGCAAGCCCCTTGCGTGCTCCCTCCCTGAGGCCCTTCTTACTTGCCCATTGCTTTTTCTGCCCATGCAGAGTTGTATCCATGCAATAAATCCTGGAGAAATAATAAAGAAATTATGCTATCAGGAGGGATGTGATTTCTATATGCTGTGTTGTGATAGATTTGTAAATAAAAATGCTTGGAATAATAAAGCCATTCCTAATTAAATGTGCATTACAATGTATGCATAAATTAACTTAAAGGATGTAAAACATGTAAAGTCAAAAACTATATTTAAAGGCAAAGACTTGAGGACAGCATCACTGCTGCATCATTGCTGTGATTCTGAGGGAGACAGAAGAGCAAAGCGAGCACAGCGACGCAGGCAGGTGAAGGAAAAGAGCAGTGTGGCCCCACTTCCAAGGGTGCTTTCAGAACTTCAAGTTCCTGGCATTGCCAGTGCCAAGCAGGCTTCCCCGCTGTGCTGCACCCCACCAGCTCTGCAGGCTGCCTGGGCACCTTTGAAGGGCTAAAGGTTCAGAAGTTTGATTTACAGGAGTAAGGCAGGCTGATGCCCAGGTTCCCAAATTCATGTTTTGCCCAGCAAGAATGTTTATATGGGGCTGAGGCAGAACTGTGAAAATCTGCACATACACTCGCAACAGAGACCGAGCCAGCTGGGGCAGCCCCGCTGCGGAGCTGGCCTCTGCTCTGATGGATTTTAAGGCTAGAAGGGATCATTATGCTCATGTATTCAGACAGCCTGATTAACAGGGGCATAATAGAATAGCGGGATTAAAAATGATGGGAAATGATTATATTATGTAAATTCAATCCATATTTAAATTGTGAATGCGCAATTTTTAAAAAGTGGAAAAAGGTAACACGGAGCCCGTGACAGCGGCTGCGCTTTCTCCACCGCCCTTGGTGCTGTGCGCATGTGGGCACGGAGGGCTGCAGGGCAGGTCTTCGGGCAGGCAGCTGGCAGCAGCGCGCCCTGTGCCGCTGGGCACAGGAGATGGGCAGGGGCACAGCACCCCCCGGCCAGCCGCACGGGGTCTGTGCTGCACGGCAGGGAAGTGGTGCCGAGGCTTTTCCTGCTCTGTTTGCATTTTGTTCAGGTCCACCTTGCCTCACAGCGCCTTCCTGCAGCCCGCTACGCTCAGCAGACCTCTGTCCTGCCCTAACCCTGGGGAATGGGGCTCGAGCTCTCTGCCGCAAGGTGCTGCCCGAGCCCCCTGGCCCACGCCTGGGTGCCCTCACCCACAGCTCGCCGCTCTCACAGCGCTGGGCAAGGCACAGCCCCAGCGCATCCCTGGGAAGAGGCAGTGCAGGGAGGAGGGTGCGTTTTATGTAGATTTAATCAAAAACTCCTCAGAACTAATTGGCTGAAGTGATTGGGAAAACTGATGGAGCACAGTAACCCTGGGGACCCCCCTGTGCCCCGTGGGAGTGCAGCAGTGATGTGGCACGAAGGGACTGTGAATTCATGCTCTAAAGGTGCACCCCAACCCTGCCCAGCCCCTGTGCAGACCTGTGGCCACAAAGGCAGCGGTTAGGTATTACTGTGCAGATGAAGATCTTACCCAGTGGTATTTTCCAGCTTCTAACCCAAAGGCATAGCTGCCGTGCAAGGCTCCCTGTGCAGGGAATCACGGGGATGCCATCTGGGGACACCTCCAGAATCCCTGTTCTGAAGCAACCTGCACTCCCTGGGAGCAAGGAGCGTGCTGGGCACGAGGCTGCTGCTCAGCAGGATTTTGGAGCTATGGAAATCACTCGGAGACAGAGCCTGAAAATAGATCCGCCTTGGTTTTGTGTGTTTAATCCTATGCTGAGATGCAGAACCTTCTCACTAAGGTTATCCCAGGGAGTGCCTGAGCTCCCTGCCAGCTGAGATAGAGATCTAGGATGATGCTGTCAAGAAGGCCAAGTACTGCTCTTGAGACCGTCTGCAGCTCTTGTAGTACAGTGGAAAGAGCTTGCCACACTATTTTACTCAACAGCAGGTAGATTTTCCTTATTACGCTTACAAAGTGGGGGTTTTGCATGCTTCCTGCATGCTTTTATTTTACATACGCCCCCTGTGACTTCACAAACATCATTATGTTCTGGGCATTATTCATCTGCAGTCTTTGAGACCCTAGCTTTTCTTTCACTGCTGATAATAGTATTTTGGACTGTTTTCAACATTCATTAGTTCTATACTTCCAGTGCAATTGGTTTGGGTCTGAACTGGTTAATTTTCACTGCCTGACAGTAAGTCATGCAGGGCTGGTCCAGAGCCCTTCACCAGGCAGAGCAGTCTCCAGGGCAGTTTGCCACGGAGCGCAGCTGTGAGCTGACCCGGCACCAAACCCAGGCGCCAGGACGCGCCTTAGCCCCACTCACCGGCACGGGCAGCTCCCCTGCGTGACCTCGCTGCTGGTTTTGTGAAGCAGCAATTGCAAGCCCGCTTGTCAGCATGGCAGGGCCTTTCATCTCACAGCGCTGCAGGAGGTCCTGCGGCTCCTCTGTGGGCTGTCCTGCACAACAGCCGCTGCCCAGGTGGAGTCAGTGTGTCCCGGGCCTCTGGTGGTCGAGGGGCTCCAGAGAGTCAGGGTGAGAAGAATACAAGTGGGCTCACACCCCCGCATGGTGCCATCATGAACCAATTTGTGGTTGCCTGTGATCCAGAGGTGAGACAACACGTTACCGCTGATGCAAATGCGGCTGCTTTTACTTCCTTACCGCAGTTCCCTTTCCAGGCTGGCCTTAACGTGCAGTGAGGGCTGGGGTAGTTCCTTTTTTTCCCCCGCTCCTGGGGTCTGAAGGACACCCTGATGCGGTGTCCTGGCAGTGCAGGCACTGGGCAGGAGGGGACCAACCAAGGGCTGGGAGCCCACAGCCGGGCTGCAAGGGAGGCAGCTCGGGGCTGCACTCGGCAGTGCGCAGACAGGCACGGGTACATGCGGGTAGGTGAGTATTTGGCATGCACATGCATATGCATATGTGGTTAACTGTGCTTCTCTTCAAAAATCCAGTCAACATCATGGTCAAATTTATTAACCTTTCCAGATAAATACATGCATTTGTACGAGAATGGATTCAGACTGTGAGCGTAGGTGGGATTTTGAGAGCAACACTGGATGGCAGAGCCCAGAGCTCTTGATGTGCCTCAAGTGGGATGCTGCACTCATTTCCCTGGGGTTTTCTGGACTCCTCCTTTTCTCACCCAAATAGACTCTCTCACACGCACCACCTGATTATTAGCAGGATATTTCCTTCTAATGCTTTATTATCTCCATAATAATGTTAAGAAATGCTGAATTCTCTATATTTAAATTGCCCTGGTAAAATATAATACATTAATCATAAATAATTTATATGAATCTGTCCTTTCTTTCAACAAATGGAGACACTGCATCTCTCAGCAGTGTCATAGTAACATCCTTTTCACATAACATTACGCTGTATTCTCTTATAAAAGGAAAAAGAGAGAGAGAAAGAAAACTAGCTGAGTATTTCTTTTCTCTCTGCGATTCGATGGGAACAATCCCCAGCAGATTTCCCCAAGCCAGCCTTTTAATTTTACGTAACACTAGCAGGTGAAGCACGGAGAGCTGCTGCCGGCGGCTTCAGCTACTGTCAAAAGCATTGCCATTAGTGTATCTTGTTTTATGCTGTTCAGCTTACAAGAATAATGACAGCAAATGCACTCCTGCTTTCAAGAGTGGATTTGTATCATACATAGCATTCTACTCCATTTCATGGAAGCGGCTGGGTATAATTTTAATTCATTTTCTGCCATTATATCTTTTTTTGCTGGATTGTTTATAATTCGCTACTTCTCTACCCCTTATCTGCCTCCCCATACAGAGCAAGGCTTTGCGACTGACACGCCAGCCCTCAGGAACCCACTCGGTCAAACAACAGAAGAATGCTATCAACTTTAATGACGATTTTCCCACTGTACAAACACCTGTTTTTGTGGCATACTGAGCCAAACCTCTCATATCGAGGTCAGTGGTACTGCTTTATCTTCCAGCGCTGAGAGGCAAGGGCACCAAGCGGCAAGAGCAGCACAGAGGCAGGAGGGCCGAGCGGTGCCAGGCTGCAGCCCCTGCCCTGGCCAGGCAGGTCCCCAGGCTGTGGCCGGTGGCTGGGGATGCTGCAGGATGAAACAGGAGCTGCTGCAGCGTCCCTGTGCCCTGTGCCCGCCCTGCCTGCACTGCATGGCCAGCACTGGGGTGCTGGGTCTTCTGCTGGAACTGGGGGAACCGGTCATCCGAACTGCGCAGTTCAGCTGAAGTTCATAGAATCACAGAACCATAAAATGTCCTGAGTTGGAAGGGAACCACAAGGATCATCAAGTCCAACTCCTGGCTCCATACAGGAACACCCAAAATCAGACCCTGTGTCTGAGAGCATTGTCCAAACACTTCTTGAACTCTGGCAGCTCGGTGCTGTGACCACGTCCCTGGGAGCCTGTCCCAGTGCCCGACCACCTCTGGGTGCAGACCCTCTCCCTAACCCCCAGCCTGACCCTCCCCTGCCCCAGCTCCTGTCCCCTCGGGTCCTGTCGCTGTCCCCAGAGCTCAGCGCCTGCCCCTCCGCTCCCCGTGAGGGAGCTGCAGCCCCCCCAAATCCCTTTCCCTCAAACATAATCAAAGGCTTTACTTTGGCATGGGACATTTTAACAGAATGATAATATGTCTGAGAGCTGGGCCTTCCTTCAGAGAAAAACCTACAGTTTTTGGCAAGCTGTAATTGCAAAGCATCTACTGCCTTTATTCCACAAAACCTTTGGTGACTGTGAGCCCCTGTAGAGAAGGCAGGGATGGAAATTTCCAGCAGAGCTGTGGGAAGAGCTGATTTTTTTGTGCTGTGACTTTTAGAGGCACTTTGACAGACCCTAAGCTGGAAAGCTAAAGTTTGTTTTCTTTTTTTATGCTACCCACGGTAAAAAAGAAATTATATTAAAAAAAAAAAAAAAGTCTTCAAATCTTATAGCAATGGTGGGAGTTGCATTCTGAGGTGAAGAATAGAGTATGATCTTACAGTACATTTTAAATAGCTTCTGAAACATAAGCAACCCTAATTAACATTCTTATGGCACTGGAATTATAACAAGAAAAGCAATTTAATCTGTAAAACTCTATTTGTCACAATGACAATGATGAACAGAGGAAAAAAATGTTAAGAGGAAAACAGAAGAAGGAAGGGTAGAGGAGAAGCATCTCCAACATTATGCTATTAAGTGAGGGATAAAAATATTTTTGGAGAGTGGTGAAGACAAAGAAAAAGAGGCTGACCATTGAACTAAGCCACACAATTGGGGAATTCTTCTTTCTCAAGTCCTTTATCCTGTGAGTTGTGTTAATGCAGGTCTGCTTTCTCTTAATCTTTACTAAAATTGAAACAGGTAAGAACAATAGTGTCGTGATACAAACAAACTAAAACAATTCTTGAATGCTCTGACTCACCTCAATTAATGAACATTGTGCATTTGTTTACAAAGTGGCAGAGATCAAGGCAAAGATTGCCTTTGTTATTTTTGAACAGTTTCAAGGACACTGATGGCACTCAAAAAATAGGAAACTATCTAAATAGTGATCATTTCTGCAGACCTCTATCAAGCCTGGCTCCAGTCAGAAAGCCCCGGAGGTTGAAAATGCCGAGCAGTGGGCTGCAATGATCAAAGTAGCAATCTGAAGGAAGCACGGACAATTGGAGATCAATTTTCCAACCCCAAGAGGCAGGAATTATGCTATTTAAAAACAGTTTCTATTTTTTCCCTGAACATGACTTCAATTATTTTTTGCCATGAGGCTTCTCTGTTCTGGACTTTTTCTCACTCAGTGGTTGGTCCCCCAAACTAAAAATCAGGGAAAAACAAACAAACAAATAAACAAACAACAGTGCTGTGCCTGTTGCAACGGCCAGTGAGCATCTCTAGACACCATTGCAGAGGTCTTCCACACATCTGCTTGGGAGCTCCTGAGCTATCAGAATGTGGCTAGGATACAACAATTCATTTTGTTTTTCTTTAGGTTTCAGCTTCTTTCTTTAGGTTTCAGCTTCAGGAGATGCGCATGCTCCAGCTGCAGGCAGGGCGCCTTGGCCACGTGTGCGGGGGGGGATACCGAGGGCCTCCCCACCCCATGTGAGCATCCTGCTGGAGTGCCAGCCTGCGTCTGCAGAGCTCTCTTCTGGCTTACCCAGCTGGTCTGGTTTGTATTCCATGCACTGAGGTGCTCTGCCGAGGTGCTGCTGCTCCCCGGGGCCCCAGCCCCTGCCCAGTGCTCCCCAGCACTCCCAGCCACTCCAGATTTTCCAGCAGGAGGGGCTCAGCTTTCACCGCTTGCTGATACTTATCCACTCTGCCTGCCTGTATCTATTTACCTGATTCTGGTTAGCCTGCCTGATGGAAACCTACAGATGTAAGTGTCCCAATGTTTATTTTTAAACTTAATTCTCCACAGAAGGATTTCTTATTAACGGGAGCACCTGGCCATGGAGGCATTGCTCATTCTTCTGAAATACAGATTGATGATGATCGCACTGCTTTTGCAGATGCTGCTGCGATGTTTATTCAAGCGATGTCTTCCATGCACCATGCATCATCTCCAGCTAGAAAACTGTATTACTCTTTAATAAATATTTTGCCTCTAATGTCTTGGTGTGAGAAGATTTATGCACTGATTGCTTCTTTCAGCCTATTTGTTTAAGGTCCTCTTGCCTACAGAGCCCCTGCAGAGCTGCACAGTGCCAACCGCCCCAGGGTCTTCTCCTCCAGCAGGCACCACCCAGCCCCTCCAGCCCCACGCCCTGCAGGAACCTCCACCAGAGACATTGCTGGCCAGAAAGCACATCCCTCATCGTACCTGAACAGCTGCCCCCAGCCAACAGGTCGTGTCTCACCCTTCTGAAACCAGATGCTACACGTGAGTTACACCACCGTACTGCCCAGCGGGCAGCGTGGCTTCAAACAGCTGCCCTGCTCTGAGGAACACCCTCCCGTCCCAGGGCACGGCGCTCCTGGGGACTTCTCCCCCGGCTCCTAATTGTTATCAGTGGTTTCAGCACCTTGTATTTGATTTTACTGATTCAGAAACCTGTTTACTCTCCGATAGTGAAACTTCTCACACATCACAAAAAGGGTTTAGCCTGAATAATGAGGGGAATTTGTCTGGGAGAGTGATGCTCAAAATGCAGCCAGATCATGTCTATGAATGCCTGGCACATTTGACCATTTGATTGTATAGAGGTACACAAGATTCATTTCTGAAAAGGCAGTCTTTATATTTCTTGATTAAATTGAGTAAGCTAATGTATTTAATTACTACAGAAACTTTCTAACATGTTAATCTTCATTGTATCTTTTTCTTTCAATACCAGGACAGATACTTATTTCACACTTTAGATATAAATAGCAAACACTACATTTTGTTAGAAAATATAAAGTGGAGGCTACACTTACGACACATGAAATATGAAATAATTGATTATCCATATTTTTAAATGTACTGTCACATTTGGACAATTTTTAACCCTAACTACATTGCTTCAAAGAACAGCAACAAAGACAACGCAGTACTCCGACTGTAAGGATCCCAGCCAAGAAAATAAATTCACCTTCCGTCTTTCACCTCTGCACATGCGTTCATGGCCTTGCAACAACCGCTGTGTCTGCCTTTCCAGCGGGTGGAGGCAGTGCACAGGGCGTGACGTGGCCCTGTACCTGGTGCTGCCACCACGTCCCAGGCCACACACGCCTCTCCGACACCTGCTGTGCTTTGGGAACAGAAATCTCAGCCATCAGCAGCCCAAACCTGTTGCCTGTGAACAGGGTCAGGACCTGTACCGGTGGCCTGCTCGGACACGGGGTGCAGGGGTTTGTGTGGGGGGCTGCACCTCCAGCACCAGGCCCCCAGCCTCCAGCTGCCAGGACAGAGCCGGCCAGGCTGTACGTCCACGGCCTGGTGCTGGGAAGGGCCGGGCTCGCACTGCAGCACTCTTCCTCCTTAATTAGCTCTAATTGAAAGCAGCATCCACCTGGGGTTTCTGCACTGTTACTGATGCTGGCTGTGTATCTGATGGTTGACTGCATTTGGGTGATAAATGCTGCATTTCAGCAAATAAAACAAATCTCTCTATCAGCCCAGCTATTATTGGCTCTGACGTTTGTTTTTATGAGTCTCAGGAGCGATGTGGGAGTGAGACCAGCGCGGCCTGTGAAGGGGTCTGGGGAGAAAGAAGCCTACACCATGTCCACCCCCAGAGCCCCCTTCTCTGTCTTTGTCATCCGGTAGGATTTATGTTCCCTGCCACACACAAGCAGGCGAAAACTGCAGTCAGGTTGATTTATTTGGGGAAAACAGCTCCCAGAACTGAAGCAGACCTGAGTGCCATTTAGCCAGAAGGATGCCTGGAGATTCTGAGGTCCAGTCAAGTCAAAAGCCCAGAGCTTAAATACACCCACGTGCCTGTTTTCTGCCAGACCTGGAGGGAGTTGAGTTCCCAAGCACCCAAAGCTCTGTAACATCAGGACATCTCTGTGCAGTCCATGTTCAGTGCCGGTCCCTGGGGCACACCGAGTCCTGGCGGGCACCGCGGGGCCTCTGGGGCTGGCAGCGAGGCACCAGCACCACGCAGGTGGGGGCCAGGAACGTCACAGCCGCTCTGGTGAGGAAGGATGCCAGCCCGCTGGATTCCCCTGGCAGCTGGTGATGCCACTTCGGATCAGCTGGACAAAGCTGCTTCTGTTTTCCTACTGCTGTGTATTTGTTTGTAGCCAAATGCAATCACAGGCCCAGTACACAGTAATTCACTGTGTGATGCCTTGAAAAACCTGGACAAACTTTAAGTGTCTACTGCTGAAAGGAAACTTTTATTTCAAAAGGCCCAGTATTAGTTTGATGATTACATCACAAGATATGGCTTGGTGCTCTGTGAGTTAATTAAAGCTTCAGGTTTCATTTAGTGACCATCATCGTTAGTTATTTTAGTTTCAGGTATAGAGTGGTGTTTGCCAGTGTAAAGTTAAAACTACTGTGAACAATGGGGGATATTTTCATTTTGGATAACAAAGTACTACAGGCTTGATGAGAGCTCTGAACATGCAAGTAATCCCAGGTTAATGATCTCATTCCCATCTTTGGGTTAATCATATAGACAAATAGCAAGGCAAATCCTGGCATACTTATTTGCTCCTGAAGTAGCAGAGGAGCTTCAGAGTTGGCTTCCTAGTAAGCCATGGCACAAAGTAAAATATTTCATGGTGATGCTTTAAAGAAGTGCTTCTCTCCCCTTGCCCCCTTTTCTTTTTTCGTTCTTCATATTTTACTGTAGATTAGGTATCTTACAAGACTTTTATATTATTTATTGTTTTGTAGGATGGAAATTAATTCACATATATTACTGCAAGGAAGTCCCCACTGGTAAAGCTCTTGCTAGGAAAAGGTTATTTGTAATGACCAAATTCGTCACTGTTTGGAATCTCATAAAGGTCACAATAGAAGGTTTTCACTTGTTTTAAATAAAATTCTGTATTTTAAAAAGAAATGAGCTTAACTTTCATTTCATAGAAATATCAAACCTGTTTGCACTGTAATTTACTTTTTGAGCTCTTGACATTTACCCAGCTGCCTGTCTTTGGAGAACAATCTCTTGATTTGGCTGGGAAGCTCTCGCAAGAAAACTGTCAATTACAAATTACAGCATGATGCCATGCAAAGTGCCTGGCTCCTCCGTGCTTCAGAGCGACCCTGGAAAGCGACTTGTCCTGTCGTGTGCCTCCAAAGCCAAGCCTGCTCTGCAACGTTTGTATTTGGTAAACAGGGAGTCCCCCTGGTAGGCTGTGCCTTCCTGCTAATTAAATGTTACTCAGAGGAACAGAGGGAATGGGACAACAAGTTATTTTGTATGGTCATCCTGTTCAGCATATGAGAAAGGGAAAAAAATGGTATATAGATGGGCAACAAGCCTGGGAGACTTCCACATTATGGTTCATCCAGAGAAGAGCAGTTTCTGAAGTCCTCCTGGTGCAGGAGGGGCATCCCTGGCAGGAACACCAGCACTGCCGTCTCCCCAGCTGCCTCAACTGCTGTCTGGGGAGTTGTCAACCCATCTAAAAAGTGTTTGTTTTCGTAGTAGACCCACACCGTAACATATTTTACATATTGCACAGGTGAAGTTCAGTCCTCTGCAATTTGTCAACATTTGAGACCAACTGTTTGCTACTTTTGTTATCCAGGTGGTAGGGTAGAACTTACTGACTTCCAGTGTAACCAGTGGGTTTACTGCAGATAAAGTGTTATTTCCTTGCCATCCTTAGTCAGGAGGATGCTTACAGCCTCTGAAGGGCCACTGCTGCGTGTGCTCTCCTTGGACATAGTGCTGGGTGGTGGACAGTGACAGCATCCCACGGAGCACCACGCAGCCAAGGGGGCCAGAGCTGTACCACTTTGCTGTTGGAAAAGACTGCTCTTCATCTGCTAAATTATTTTTTCCAGCAACCTGAGCCTTTAAGTAATAGCCTTTCAAATTGCATATCAGGGTATTGGAGGTGCATGCATCAGGGCTCAAATCACATTATCGATATAGTAATGTGCCTAGGGAGCAGAGTTATTCACGCTGAAGTCATTGCTGCATTAGGAGTAACAGTATTTAAAAGTCTAGTGCTGGATTAAGAAAACAACTGAGTTAATAGGAGGCTTGTTTAAGCCATGCAAGCCAGCTGAGAGAATAGGATCAGTCCAATTAGTTCCAGAAATATATCTGTGTAATGTTTCCATCAGCTAACGAAGGAGAAGATAGAAGCATTATGTCACTGCCATGCACGCTGGGTGCCTAAATAATAGTATTTTCTCAGATATGTATTAGACAGTAACTCCTGGCACTGCTAATTAACCCTTTCATGTGCCTACACACTTGACTTGCTCCTGCCCCTGCCCCTCTTCTGCACTGTTCCCCCAGGACGTGACCCCAGCCCGTCCTCCTCCCCCTTCCAGGAGCAAGGCTGTTTTCCCTAAGCTGCCACACCACAGGTTTGCTGCCTACAAGAGGCAGGGAGATCTCTTGGTCATCTGTCCCCCTTGCCTGCCCTTCTTCCCTTTGTTCCTGCCGCCCTTTCTCCTGCAGAGAAGGAGCGGAGCTGAGCCGTAAAACACCACAGCTGTGGCAGCCAGGTGGGCTCCCCAGCACAGACAGGACACAGGTGGGCTCTGCTCTGCTCGTGTCTCTGCCTTCTTTTCCTGCTGTAGGAAGAAGGTGCCCCTTGCCCGAGGGAGTTTCCCCAGCCCCAGGTGCAGCACATCAGCGTGTGGGGGCTGCCCGCATCCTAGAAGGAGGTGTGGGGGGTGCCAGCACTCGGCTTGCTTCCTTTCCTACCTGGGCTCCAAGTGAGGAGTAAGCTGCAGGGCACTGGTGCTGGTAGAAGGTGTAATAAAGTGGGGTTTTGTGCTGGAGCAAAATGCAGATATAGAAAAGAAGAGCATGGAACTTACCCTAAATGTCTGCAGGGTGAGTGCTTTTATGCTTCTATTATTTTTACGTTGTCTGGGCTGGTCTAGGGTCTCAGTAGGATTCTAAATAATGAATAGTGTTAAAACTGCCTTTTCCTTGCTTGAAGGGAGCCTTTGGCAACACGCATGAATGGGAGATGTAAGTAAAATGAAAACTATTACCTCTTATTAAAAAAAGGCAGGATTGAGGTTGTTTTAGAACATAACTGTGTTATACAAACATGTGAGGGTTGTACATACTGTCTGAAACACTTTTCAGTTTGCCGGGAAGATTACAAGGTATCGGTGTGCTTCTCTCCTAATTTAAACTGGCGCATTGTGAGAGATTATACTGACTGGAATTCAGGTGATACGTGGTCCAAGAGTCACAGCAGTGTGTACTATAATCTCAGCGTAGTCGTTACAGCGACTGTAGTTTGTGTTACTGTAGGCATTACTTTGCTATCATAAAGGATAGATAACTAACACCAAGTAGATGATTCAGAGTAAGTTTGGAATTGGGTGCCGCAAGTGAATCCTCAGTCCTTGATTCAGTTACCAATGGATTTCAGAACGAAACAGGACAGCGCCAGTGTGTTGCGATTAAAACATTGCACGTGGACAGACTTTCTACTTATGCTTCTATCGCTTCCAGTGACTTTTTTCCCTGTTCATTGATACAAGCAAAGTCCAGGCAGCTCTGAAGCATTCAGGCAGGAGCACGAGGCCCGAGGGGCGCTGTCGCTGGCGGCAGCTGCAGCCTGGTGCTGGCGGTGCTGGGGCCAGTGCCTGGCCCTCCCGGTGGGGAGGGGGCTGCCCCCAGGACCCCCGGCTGCCGGTGCTGTGCCCCCCGTGAGCTGCCTCCATGCAGCCAGGGCTGCCTTCCCCCGGCCTCGTGGTCCTGCCCTGGCGGGTGGGAGCAGCCTGGTGCTGCAGCTGTGACCTGCCCTGGGACAGAGAACAGACCTCTACGGACAGAACACACGAGGCACACTGGCTATTAGTGGATTATTGTTGGTGCTTCTGAGGAAGCATGCCTATTTGTAGCAAAAGCCTTTGTGATCTCTGATTGCCATCAGATAAGTCTTTCTGTTTTGATACTTGAGGCTTATGGTCCTCTTCCTTTTTGTAACAGAAACAAATAGAGTGATTTTTGCTTTGCCTTTCTTTGTGAATGTGCTTCCTACTCAAACTGGGATTTGCAATCTTTGTGCAAAGATATTTTTCTCAGCTGAGTCTAATCCTCCCCACTTGACTTTTTGAAATGCCAGGCATCTCGGTGATTGAAGACAAAGAAGCTAAAGGTGCAGCAAGTGTTTTTAATGACTGCACTTTATCAGCCAGCAGAGATTGTTGCACAATGTGTGTTTAAAAATGCAGGGGGTAGCACACTGCTTAGCTGCACTTGGGTCTCTGCTTCTCTAAGTGCTTGAAACTGCATTGCAGAGGGGTGCATCAACCTCCATCCAAACCAGTGATGCAAATTGCCCTACTTATCAGCCACAAGACTTCATGAATATAGCTATAAAAATAATAACAAAAAATGTCAGGAACTTGTTCTTCAGCAAGCTGGCTGAACAAACGAGCAATCTGTTTTCCACCTGGGATATATGATCTACATCTAAAGAGAGCTCACAGAAATGTTTTGTACGTATATCTAATTAGCTTATTCTTTTCTCTGAAATGCTCTCATTTGGGATGGGAGAGATACACTTTGACAACTCATTTGCTGTTAGTTAAGTCTGTGCGTTATCTACCTTCTGCAGATGGTGAAAGTGTGAAAGGGGAAAAGAGCACTTATTTGGCTGGAAGCGGGGATCCCTGGATAAAGGTCCATGGTATGGGAAGCTGGAGCGCAGCCTCTCCGTGGTCTTTTTTCCTAATATATATGAATGGTGTTAAAGCCCTGTGAGGCTGGCAGCCAAATGTTCCCACAAGTTTTGGCGATGTTGATCTCTATTGTGAATCACTGGGTAGTTAGACAATGGCAGAATGAGAAGTGTTGGTTAAAAATGTCTCCTTTTGATGTGCTTCTCCATAAACTAAAAATTGTTGGCAAATATACACTGTCGTCTCTTACAAAGACTATGAGATGTAAGAAGACCATGAAATTTGCTCAGAGAGAAAACATTGTTCATCTCTGGATCTAGGTAGAGAGCTAGTCATTCACTCCTGTTCCGCATGTATTCCTTGGGCTCCTGCCGTGCCCATGGGAGGCTGCCCGTCGGTCAGCTCTAATGTCACTGCAAGGTTTCTCCTCAAAGCCCATAAACACTTACCTGCAGGTTCTGCAGGTCAGCATTGCAACTCAGTCTTTCTGTAAAACATTTTAAAAACAACTCTGAAACAAAGCTCGTTTGGGTGAGAAACAGGAGTTTCCTTTCCAAAGGATGTGCTTGAACATTGCCAGCCTTGAGCCTTCAGACACTTGAACTGCAGTGGGTAGAACACCGACAATTAGTTGTCAGGGGTTGTTACTAAAATGAATATGGTATCACATGCAGGCTAACAAATAGAACCGGTGGCCATTCTTAATCAAAGGCTCTAATTGAATAGAAAAAGGACAATTCTGTGTTCCTCTTACCTCAGAGGAAAACTTAGCCATGGTGGAAGTTCAAGTGCAGAACAGCATGAAAACATTTATCCTCAGCCTGTGGCAGTTGAAGATAAATATTTTATTTTTCATCCCTAGCTTCTCTCCTTTCTTTCTCAAGTATCGCTATCCTAGAAGCTGGGAAAAACAAGCAAACAAAAGGCATGGCGCTTCTTGTGACTTGCTGGCTGGCCCAAGCACCCAGCCTCCACCAGAGCTGAGTGGGGGCTGTGGCACAGCATCCTTCGTGTGGGGCCGACCGCTGTTCGTTCCAGGAAGCCAGGTCTATTGAGACGGGGGTGACTCTTCCTCGTGGTGAGACTGTTGACAAGTTGCTTCTAACTGCTGAAAGATATATATACATATATATATATATACATATATATATATATACATATATATATATATATATATATATTTGTGACCTGTTGAGCATCACCTTGAATAAAGGGAAAACTCTTTCTGAAAAGATGGGCCTGATGTTTTACAGCAGATGTAACCCATGTTCACCTTGATTCTTGCCAGAAACAAAAACATGATAGCTACTATCAGAGAAAAATAACACTTTATTTTTTTCCCATTAGTGCACAATATATTAGCAAAGAATATATATTAGGGAAGGGAGAACATGAACCAAAGCCCCTCACTAGTTCCCAGTATTCAAAGCATTGGAGGAACACAGAAAGCACATCACAAGCTTCAGCCGTGTTCCTCCCACAGGTCAGTTTAATCTGTTACAAAAGTATTGTTTTTTTAATAAGACACAATGGATTGATATGGGGCTGTCACATATGGCGTGAATTTTTTCCTCTTTAAATATACTCAAAAATCAGCTCTGTTTATCACTACCAAACTATACCTACAAGAAATCTTGATAAACTACTTTTTAATGGTATGCTTAATCTAATAATTGTAGGAACAAAGCTAATAAAAAGAACCTTTTGTTGTTTTGAACAACACGGATTTAATATATTGGAAATTAAAGTTTGAACTTAATGGAGAAAGTAATTTAGATGTAAACAACTGGTCTGAGCCAAAAGCCTGGGGATTTGAATAGACCATCATACATCACAGCGAAGGCTTCTAAAATCAGCTGGGTTGTCTGAATTCTTCACAGCAGTTCCCAAAATGAACAAACCAATCTGCTCTGGACCGTGGAAGCAGAGTGCGGCCTTTCTAAGCTATGGCATGCCCTCTGCTCTCTGGGCTCTCACCCGATAAATTTTATAGGTTACTTCATTTAATTAGCATAATTAACATGAAATATATACAGGTTTAAATGTTTGTGACAAAACAAATATAATGCGCATCTGAATGCGTGGATCACTTTTATTTTTAAATGGCCCATCAAGAGATTGTGTTAAGTGTTAATGCATGGGAGGTTCAACTTTCCTCTCTCCCTTAAATGAAGCCTCCTTCCCAGTAGAGTTTATTGGAGAGGGATATGGAGGAGAGCCCACTTTTTTTTCCAACAAAATAATTAAACAATAACAAGCTTAAAAGGTCAATGTTCTGCACTTAATTACTGTGGGCTGGAGCGAGGATTGCTCAGAGCTCGTTCTCATGACATGCCAGTGCAGGCAGGGCTCCAGTCTGGGGTTATTGCTCTGCAACTGGTGCTCCAGCGTCTCTCTGCATGCGCTGAAGGCACCGTGAGCAGCAATACTATCTGCCTTCCTGCAGCCTTCAGGCCCTCAAATTTCAGACAACACAGGAGTCTGTGTTCAGTTGCTGGTCTTATGTGAGTGTGATGGGGCTAAAACTGAGGTTTCATCCTGGGCAGCTGCAGTAGGAAGCAGCTGTGGGTCTGCCAGTCCCCACCGATGTCCTGAATCTCCAGTCTGCAAACACCGGAGGAGACCTGTACGATGGCTGGAACTTGACCGAGGTTATTCAGGAACTCCTTGCTATCCCTTCTGACAGTCCAGCTGTTTTTCAATCTGTGTATCTCATTATTTTGGAATGGGAAGTTTAGAACAAATTACATGGTAATTATAGCTCTGCTTAGCATCTACGTCTCTAGACTGTTGCACTCAGGAATAAGGCTGTCAAAGTTATGTTAACAAATGAGAACGTGTCACAAAAAAAGCTCTTGTATACATTTTGTATACAATTTATATCTTCTAAGATATTATTTAAAATGATTCCTTTAGAATTTACCCAAAGGAAAAATATGTAAATATTTATGGTTGAAGTCAACAATGAAACGTGGATGCCAGGGTAAGGTGTGTGGTTTCAGTAAGTGCCATTCACTGCTGTATGAATAGCCATCTTAAAGCCCCTTTAAAGAATGACATCAGGAAGAAAGGTATGGAAACATTATATTAACAGTTAAATGGGTTAAGCTGAGCTCATGACCAACCATGTATCATTTTCCTGGGTACATATGGTCAGAATTACGAGGTCAAGGGCAGCTCTGTTCTGGTATGACTGTGTTTCTTTGGTGTAAGGATTTTTTCCCCTATCTAGTCAACTGGTTTCAAATTACAAAGGAATCTAGCAAAGAAGAATAGATGTGCATGAAAAAGATAAGGTATCTTCAGAACAAGTTAAACCTTTATTGAAGTATGTAGGTGCTGCTGTGAAGCACTGAACTAAAGGAGATCCTTGGCACCGATCACGCTCTGTGGTGTCCACAGTTCCTTCTGACCGTGGCTGTCACGATGGAGACTGCAGGAGCCCCAAGAGAGATTTTCAAGCCTGGAAAGCTTTGTGGCTGGACAGTGATCAGCTCTGTGTCTTGTGTTCAAGGGTGTTGCATGGGTAAAAGCCAATCTGGGGGTTGTCAGAAGTCTGTTCTGGGTAACTGGTGTGCTGACTGGGGGAGTTCATTGGATCCTTTTTGCCATGCTCAGATACTTTCCCCCAGCCCATAGCACAGTGTTACAGCTGGGACCGCCGGGCTCCCCCCTTGGGTGCGCGGCTGGAAGGTGAGAGGCAGAGCAGAGGGAGGCCAGGGGAAGCCGTAGCAGCCCCCAGGTGTAACCGTGCGGCATCGGCTGTGCCTCTCACAGTGCTCATTGCGATCTGAGAACAGCAAGGGTGACCGTGCCCCGTGGGAACTTGATTTGCCCACTTGTGCAGGTCCTGCTGAACTGTAGCTCCTTCTCTTTGAGTCGTTGTTTCACACAGAAAAGCAAATTGCCCTGTGAACTAGTTATGGCTTTGCAAATATTTTCAGCGCTGAATGGTGGTGTACAATGAAAAAGGAGCAGCGTTACATAAAAACTCTGAGCTGGGAGCCTTGCCGTCAGCTCAGACGGAGGCATCTCCCATTGTAAGAAGGTAACGGCGAGGTGGAGCGCTGTACCCATTACACGTGGTAATGGGAAGTTGCTTGCCAGTAGTCACAGAGGCAGAAGTGAGAAATGTAGATGTTGTACGCCAGCTTGACTAAACTCATTTCCAAAGCACTCTCTTAACTGGATTGTGGGCTTAAGATAAAGACTTTATTTTTAATGGGCTCTGATTCCTGTAGGGGCACTGATAAAAAGTGATAAAGGTGAAGATGGTCTGAATGTTTCAGCTCCCATGGGGCTTAGAGTTAAGAATTAATGTGAAGATGGGAGCTGTCAATTGTAAATCTTAATGGAGTTTTGTCTATTTTTTTTTATTTTTTAAGGGGACAGATATATAATTCATTCTTTTGAAAATTGATCCCTGGCCAAGAATGGGTCTGGTCTTCTAAATTTCTGCTCATATTAACGTGAGAGAAGACTATTGGATTATATGAGCTTAAAATAAAAAAACAAAAATAAGTCATCTGGTGTAGCCCTAAGGCACAATCAACTGTAACAAAGCTATTGTGAGAGATGTCTTAAAAAATTCTAAATATTATACAGACTCCTGCAGTCCTCCATCTTCTTGCAGTTTATGCTAGCTACATTTTTGGAGTACTTTGGAAAGGCATGTATATGGTTGGACGCTTTCATTTATTTTTGGGTCTGTTTTTGTAAATATCTTTATATCAAAGGAATAATTATCTATAATTATTTTCTATGAATGCATACCTAAGCTATTCATCTCTGTATTGGGGTAATTCCCACCAGTGCTGCAGGAAGCAATTTCTGTTTTTCTGTTTATGGATTAGTATATAGCTTTCCAGGGGACTGTTTTTGTGTCAGTAGAATAAATACGTACAAATTGAGAGCTCTAAATATTTGAAAGACTAAAATATCTTTTCATTTTTTCGAGTAGTTTCTCTCAGTAAATGCATCGTTGGTGTGTGCCCATCTCCCTGTTAACTCTTGCCGCGTGAAGCCGATCTCCGCTGGCACCGAGGTGCAGAAGGGTTAATGCCCCAGCGCGCTGCCTGCATAATGCAGCTGAGAGCTCGCTTAGGAAATGTGCTGTTTGTTTTCCCCAAGATAAAGTAAGTGCTGCAAAAGGCTTTTATGGCTCAATCCCTAGCTCAGCAATCTCGTCTTGCACTTTAATATTGGTTTACAAGCTGCAGGTAGGGAGTGTGTGCTGGAGGCAAAACAAACAGGTACTGCATTAGAACAGGTGGGAGTGAGCACGAACTGAAACATCTAGAATCCACGCGGAGAAGACTGCACCCAAGGTCTTCAGGGCTCCAAAACATGTGTTATTGGTACAAAACCCTGTACCTTGAGTCTTTGGAAGCTCACCTGCTGCTGAGTGATGAAAAGAATGTGATTTCTGAGCGAAATTGCATCTCCCTTTTATACAAAGTTAAAAGAAGGTTCCTATGAGTATTATTGCATGTGATTAAAAACAGAAACTTATTCAAATCAATTCCATGGATAATTGCAGCAATCGTTACGTTGTTAGCAGTGCTTTGCCCCCACACTAACCATTAGGCATAGTCCTCTCAGTATCTAGGGAGGCAGATAACGCTTGCTCCCTTACAAATATCTTGCAGCTGCCAGTCAAGCAGATGTTTAGAAGGAAATACAGTCTGAATTCAGTGCCCTGTGCTGCCCCAAAATGTCCCTGAGCGGGGCTGGTGGGCAGGATCTGCCCCGGTCTGTGCTGGTGCTGCCGGGCGCTGCGTGGAAACACGGCGCTGCGTGATGTGAGGCCCTGCGTGCCTGCCTCCTCTCACCTGATGCCCCCACGGGTCTGACATGGTCTGCTTAACTTATTAAAAGCTCATTGCTTTCCGTTAGCTTCTTTAAGGGTGCAGTCATCTTCGAGTACTGGGCAGAGAAAAGTATCGCACTGCTGGCTCGTTTTCCCGAGAGGTGTTGAAGTGCTTTTTGGGTACTGGGTAAATGCGCTGTGCTTGGGCTCGTGCTCAATGCTGATCCCAGCTTGTACCTGCGTTGCCAAGCTCCCAAGCTTGATGCCCGTAAAGCACTATTCCAAACAAATCTTTATTTATTGATGTGTGTGCTCGTACACTTAGATGCACGCAGAGGTCCCTTCAGGCTGCAGTGGGTCCCGTGGACAGCCGGGAGCCACACGTGCTGGTGTTTGTGGGGCAGAGCCGTGCGGGCTGGGAAGAGAGCAGCCCTGCCAGCAAGCCTAGGGCTCCCAGCTCAGCCTGCCTGTGGGCACGGCTGACAGCACTCCTTCCTGCAGGTGCGTTGGTTCTGGTGCTTCTGCTGCCACATGGCACGGCAAGTCAGGGCTCAGCGTGCCTGGTCCTGCTCCCTCTGGAGCTCTCTGCATCCGCAACCCTGAGCACCGGGCCTGTGGGACAGTTTGAAATGTAAACGATAAAACAGAGAAATTAAACCATAGGAAAACCAACGAATGGAAGCAGTTTGCCTGATTCCACAGCCTTTGTTCGTAGATGGCTTTATTTAGATCTGCGAGTTAGTGTAAAGCGATAAAAGCAAAACACTTGCTGGATAAATCACAGCACCAGAGCTGGGACTGTGTGAACTCTCCAATTAAACTTGACAACTCCTTAAAAAATTTAATCCCACAGATGCAATATGACAATTCCCAAAGTGTAGAAGGAGTGTGGTATGTTATATTCAGCTGTTTCTTCGTAGGACTGCCGAGTCTGCATTGTGCTTAACAAGTAGAAGGTGGAGAAAATTCAGTTAACACACTGACACCATATGTGAAAGCCTGCTCATGTCACTAGGGTGTAAATTAAAATAATTTGGAAATTAAATGTTTACCAGTGGGCTTTATTCTCCTTCCATTTTCTAACTCAATAAGGGCAGCATCAGCAAGATTCAGAAAGCCTTACAGGAACTGACAACTTCTCCAGTTACCAGAAGATTTCAAAAAGGGGGGGGGGGGGGGGGGCCCCGGGAGGGGTTAGTTCTTACCTGCTACCTGACAACTGTCACTGTGCTTTAAATACTCCTTAATTTAGTTCAAGTGTTCAAATTAAACTTTCCAGTAGCTGTAGTTTGCTTTCTCCCCAGGTATTCAAGATGCTCAGCACTGTGATTAATTGGACAGGCATGGCTTCTTATATTTAGAGACCACTTGAAAGTGGAAGTGAGAAATGAATTCTGCCAGGAGGGTTCGGTCTGTTATGAACAGAGCAGATCAGATGGATATGAAAACAACTTTCCAATTTACAGGAGCCCATCTCCTCTCCGCTCAGGCGGGCACTGCTGCTACGGCTGCCGCAGCGCCGCGTCCCTCGTGTGCCCCCGCGGCAGGGCTGAGCCCCTCTGGACCCAGCAGCTGCCGGGGGAGAAACTGAAGGGGGCATGGAACAAAAAGTGGTTAAAAACGGGGAAAGAGTTTCCTATAGTCAAGCATTACGAATAGGGAAGGAATGTGACTGTCTCCTTACAAAGGTGTGCCGAACACCTGAGGCAGACCCCATCTTAAGGAGTCAGCACACCTCTGTGCTGAAACACAGTGATACCAAGGGCAGGGAAATGACCGTAGTTTGCTTTTTAGTTATTTCAAAATGATCAAACTACTTTATCTGAAGTAAGATGATATATCACACCAAAATTATGCTCCATAGGCAAATGCCCCTCAATTTTTTTCCTTGCTACGTCTGCTCTTCTACGCTCATCCCCTGACCTTGACTTTTGTACATACCTCCCAGTTGCCGTGGAAGTGCTGCTGGGTCTGTTACAAATGCTGTGGAGTTAGGCAAGCAGCACTGAAATCTGATTAATGTTCAATTTGTGGTTTGAAGTATAGTGAAATACCCAGAGTCCTCGGTCTTTTTCTTTTGCATGTTTATTTTCCATCTTTTTTGGGTTAAATGATAAGGATATACATGCCACGGAAAGTCGGGCATAGGAACCATGTGACAAAATGAGACAAAATAATTGACTTTGCATATTTATGCAAGCTCAAAAATTGTTGCTGAACACTTACTGCAACTCGCCCTTCGTGTTTTCAGAAAACAGTTATTGCTCCATGAAGTACATGTGACTTGCAGAGCGTTAGCTTGTTGATCCATTTCTTCAGTATAATGTAATCGATGTAGCAATGTTTTGCATAGCTTAGTAATCAGGGTAATTTGCATATCTGGCATAGAGAAACCAGCCTGGAGAACTCTTAAGGTATCCTAGGCTTAAAAATAAAAATAATAATAATAAAAAAAACAGTTTCCTGAGCCTCAGGCTGGCTCCTTGTCTCCCTGCTGCTGTCGGGGCTGCGGTGAAGATGAGCCAGATGTTGCCTGTGCTCAGCAGAGGTCACCTCTGCGGCCTGACCTACTTTCTGGGGGTCCGGCTCCCAGCCAGGCGTTAGGGCTCAGCTCTCGCAGGGCAGTAATCCTCTTGTCGAGCACCGAGTGAGGCAGCAGCTGCTGCCGTCGCTTTGTGGCTTTTGGAAGCTCCGCACCCTGTGCCCAGGCAGACCTGTGGTCTGGGCTGGCGTCCGTAACAGGGCGTGCATCCCTAGCCAGCCACTTGTCTGAAAATGGGGCCAAGAACTAATAAGTGACATTAATCTGTTATTGTGGCATCTGAAAATGCTCTGAAATGTTACATCCTTACTAAATAATTGCAAGAAGCGTGCTTTTTCAGTTGGCTGCTTATTGGTACTTGCCAGTGGCTCCTGGGGACGGGTGCAGGGGCAGGCCCTGGGGCACCGGCTGTGTCCCCTGGGGGTGGCTCTGGGGCTGGGGTGACACTCCCGCAGAGGGGCCGGGAGGACACTGCCAGGTGCTGGCAGCAGGAGCCCAGCCTCACCGCACAGAGCGGCTGCACCCACGTACCAGCGTGGTCCCAGATGGGCGAGGGTGGGTGGTGGGAGAGCCCCAGGTTTGCCTTGCCCACCTGTGCTGCCCCTTCCCCACATTTAAATGTGAGGTTCCACATTGACCTTACTCTAAAATCTCTGTACATCTTCCCACAGCATGCTGAAGAGCAAGCTGACACATTCTGCATCACCGGGACGTTTTCATGTCTATACTCAGGGTGATTAATTGCTGTAACCTACACTTTTAAAATGCAAAGCAATTAAATAAATCTTTTTATGTACACTCCTTTTCATATGAATCAATAGATGCTAAAGTGTCTCTAAAGCCTTATTTATCTTGCATTAAATCAACTATAATTGTAGAAACATTCCACAGCATCTGTGATCCGAGCGCTGCTGCCCCTTCAGCTGCTGTTCAGGTGCGAGGCTCCCATCTCACCCCTGCCTGGTTCCAATTTTAATGAGTCTCCATCGCGGGCGTATAGCTGCCATAGCTGTGCAAGCTGCCGCTAGCCAGGAAACTAGAGAATAGGCGAGGGGAAAGCTTGAGGGTATGCCTTCCTTATTGCATGTTTAAAAACCTCGTTGACCGTAAATTGTTGGTTTGGAGCACTGAGTGAAGTTCTGGGCCTCGCCTCCAGCTGCATCCCTGCTTACTGCCCCCACCTCTCCTGGGCCTGGGGAGGGCTGGTGGCTTTCCTGTGACCGGGTCCTGCTGGGCTCCGGTGCCTTCTGTGACACATCTGCACGTGGTGCTGGGCAAGCCACGGCCATGGGGAGGCCAAAAACAGACATAGAACAAAAAATCCACCTCCGGTGGTTTTGGAGCAGGAGGCATCTTCTGTTGAAGCTGTTTAACAGCACGCAGCTGCCAGAGCTGCTGGAAAGGGTGAGTGTCCGTGCACGCAAGCTCTTCACCTCTCACAGTGAAGCAGCTGCTCTGAAAATGCACACGTTTGCCTTGTCCACTGAAGACACGTGCACTGAAAAGCCCTGTTTAGTGGGCAGGTTTTCTTAGAAATCTTTGCAAAAGATAGGGTACGCGTTAGCTTTGACAGCGATAACCAGTATTGGAAGAAAAGATGAACTCTGAGTAATCGTGCTTAACACCAGCATTATGCCAGCTCGGTGTATGGGGCGTTGGGGAAAAGTGAAATAGTAATATTACTATTTAATATCATGCGAGTTTTAGGGGAAAAAATAATCTTAGAAAATGCGTAGCATTACCTTGCCTTAGCAAATGGTTGACTTCTTCATGTGACACCTGCAAATTGAAGCACTACAGCTTTTATGAGGATGAGACACAAATAAGGGCTTTGAGGAGGAAACTGATAGGTGTGTTTTATATATGGCTTCCAAAAAGGGGCTCCTGGATTTCCCCCCACCTGCCCCAGCAACTGCATGGGTGCAGGAGAGCTGAGCTGGCTGTGGGGAGCCCAGAGCAGCCCAGCAGCAGCAGGGTCGGGGCAGGCAGGGGCTCTGGCGGGCGCCTCTGGAGCCGCCTGGTCTTGTACCTTCATGTGCCTCGTGGCTGTGATGGGACATCTGACCAGAAAAGGCTCAGTGCAGCCACTGGGTTTGCAGGACAAAGCAGGTACCTTTGAACTCGGCTTTTGCACTACCAACTGGGCAGAAGTGAGGCGTGCTTTTTTAAAAAATATATATATTCTAATTCATGTTTAATTTTCTTACCGTGGTGACTGCTTTAGGCAGTCTTCTGAGTTCTGGCATCTAAAACACACAATGAGGCGACACTAGAACATGCAGGCTTTCAAATAATTTCCACTACAGAATTCTGGCATTGTATGCTATTTGTATCTCTTTAATAATTCCTGTCTTCAGGTGTGTTCAGAAATTGTTCTACACTTTTTTATACAGAAGTTGCTAATAACTTCAAATGTTGTTAGCATTTTTGCAGTCCTGAAATCTATGAACTGTTATCATTTTCACACCTTTCCTGACGTTCTTCTTTGAACTGATGAAGGCACGTGGGAAGCTCGGTGAATGAATTACATAACGCCTCTAAACCTTGCGTAGGCTGACTCATCAAATGCTCAGTTTCTTTACTACATAAAACACTTTGCATTTCCATGAAAAAGCAAAGAACCAGCTCAGCCCAGCCCTGCCAGAAGGCCCAAGCAGCCTTTCTAATTGGCCAGTAAGAAGCCAATTCTTTGTGGTTAATAACTTGCTCAGGTTTAACCTGGGCAAGTCTCTGGCTAGAGAAGCTCAGGTGTCTCCCGGTGTGGTCCCTGCTGAGGGTTACCCAGGGCTGGGCAGGTGAGGAGCTGGCCTGGCCACTGGTGCATACGGGGTGTGTTTTCCCTTTGCATCTAGAGGGAACCACCTGGGAAAAGTGGTGGGAGAAGGAGGGAAGTGGGCGCTGCTGCTTGCTCCCCACGGACACAGTCGCTCCCTGAGAGACACGTGGTCCTGGGCCGTGGGCTCGCCTGTGCAACCCCTCCTGGTCCCAACCAGAGCAGGAACATTGCCTTGGCACAGGGGTGAGGGTGCTGGCTGCCCCTTCCCAGGGCAGGACCTGTGCGAGGCGAGAAGATGCTGGCTGGGAAAATCAGGCTGAAATCTCTACACTGCTGCTGCAGAGCTGCACGAGCCTTCCTGCAGCTGATAACACACTGTAAACTCGCCTTGGTGCTCTGATGAAAAGTCCTTATATAAAAGATAACTCTGCACACAGGATGCTTTGAAATAGCTCTTCCATGTTGCTATCGTGTTGCTTTGATAAATAATTCTTTGTTTTTAGGAAATTGTCTGATAGCTCTGTATCTCTAGCCTTTAAATCCTGCCAGAGTGGGCTGCAAATTCCCAGGCTTATTGGAAACGGGGTTAACAGGCAAGACCCTGCCCAGAGCTTGAGTCCAGGAGCAGGTGAATTTACTCTGTGACAGTAAAGCTGTGAGACATAACAGTTTAGGAGCAACGTCAAAGAAAGAGGGCTGAGGTATAGCAATAAGAATGTCCTATGCAATTTTTCCATGTCTAATATGCGTGGAAGTGCGATAGGACCACAAGTGATTTGGACATGACTTTTTAATACAGGGGTTATGCAATTTAGATCTTGAATTCAGCAAGCAAACCTAGGAGGTTTTGGTTTTCCTTGCAGTTTAAACTCTTAGGGGACTTCTGCTTTGCATTATCACATGCAATTGTGTACTTGAGGCAGCTGAGTCTCTTTGCACTCCCAAAATACAGCAAAAATCCTTCAAGACTGAAATTGGAACTGATAGAAATATCAATGGCTTAAAAAAACAGCTTATATGTCTGCACTTCTCTGTCCTAGATAATAAGTAGGCTCCTGGTAGCAGGAGAGGAATACATGAATATCATGTCTATATATGCTTTAAAAAAGCAGAACCACAGACAGAAAAGCCCTTTGGGTCTCTAACTCTGATCGGGGTCCTGCAAAACCCTGCTGCATTTCAGCCCCCAGCCTTTCCTGTACGCCGAGATAAGCGGCCCCAGAGCAGGGTGCGTCTCTCCAGTGTTTGCTAAAATGCTAGGCTTGCCTGTATGTGGGAGAGAGGATTTGTATCTGTGATCTTAACTTCATCTTCCCTGTTAATAACGATTCAGTTTTCCTTGTCACCATGTAGTAACACACCTGTGCTCATCACGCAGTCTGGTTGGGCAGCGTGAAGGATGACTGGCTGCTCTTCTGCTGGTCTGGCTCAGATGTAAAATATATATATGCACACAATATATATATATTTAATAAAATATATATTTGCATGGCTCACTTCATATATAAAGTAGTGGAGAGGATTCAGACTTTTCCAAAAGTTACGATGTGTAGCCTGTAGACTCATCTGCACTGATGGTCATACTGTATTCTCTTTTTGTAGCAATTTATGCAAATGTAACAAGATTCAAATTGTTGCCTTAGAGTGCCAGTATAATTTTACTGTATTTCCCTGATTGCACATTATACTATGATCTTCTGGAGAATTTTTGTTTTATCTCTTGAATGATAATTGATAGCAGATATTCATATGTTGTTCATCATTTGTGTTTATTCTTCAGATCTATCAGAGAGAAAAAGATCTTCTCCCTCCAAATTTGATGCTAAGAACTGAAAGCCTTTAACTGTTTAAAGCATGCTAAATCACATTCTATGAAACAGATAAAAATATTTTTAAACTAATTTTAAAAAATAAGTAATACTTTTTCTGTTGATAGATCTTTGTTTTTAAACTCACTTGCCAGCTTGCAGTATTTAGATGTTTCTCTTGGATGAAAATTCCAGAGGATGCTCAGAGGATTTTACTGACGTAGTCTTAAACACTCTTGTTGTAAGCTCATTTCATATTATGAAAGTGAAAAAAAAAAAGTTAATCTTGCTGTGAAAGGGAAGTATTTTCCATTTTACTGAAATTATATGCAAGTCCCCTAACAGTGTAGGCAAATAACTGCTCAGGCATTTGCAGAATTGATTGTTTTCAGCTACTTTAGTTCCCAGCCAGGCGTCTGAGCTGCCGGTGGAAGTGGTTGCTGCTCTGCCGGGGTGCAGGAGCTCACACAGAGGGTCTCTGCACTCAGCCTCCTCCCCGCCAGCCTGGGCTCTGCAGCCCCAGCCTGCATCCTGGCCTCCACTCCCTGCTCGGCTCCTTTAGCCTGAGGATACGCAAACAGAAAACAATGTGTTTTTTTCACTGAAGTGCTAGGAAGCTAACTTTCATGTATACAAACTGTTCTCAGAGTCTTGGGGAATATATATATATATATATATATATATATTTTGCACTGAAGTTGCATTTTCTTTCACTTTGGCTGTGGTAGGGAGATGCAGATTAGTGAAGGGGAACGCAGGCCTGATCCATCCTGCGCTCCATTGCACCAAAGCCCCCACACTGATCTCCTTGGATAGAGACAGCAGTGTGGTTTTTAGCGAAGGAGATGGCAGCAGTAAATCTGGGAGGATTGTCACAACACTAACCAGTTCTGCATTTGGTAAAATAGATCAAAATCCCCGTACCTGTATTCAAGATGCTGTGCAGTGTTTTAGTACCTGTCATCTTCTGCTCCTCTCAGTCACTTCTGCCTGAGCTTGCTGTGGTGGATCCACCAGTGGCTTTCTCTTCCCAGAGCACCTCCTTCCACACCTCTGCGCTGTCTTGAATTGCATTCTCTGAGGATGCTGTGCAGCCCTGCTGCCAGCGTCGTGCTTCCTGAGCAGTTATTGCTGCTGTTTTCCTGCGTACAGCAAAGCAGCAGATTGGATTTAAAATAGTTCCTCTGGGATCTTTTGTTTGTTTATTATTATATATGTTTTTAACCACAACTGAAGGCAGCACATATAAGTGTAAGCAAGCTCTTTTGCCTGAGAACGCGTACCTGTCTCACTGTCACCCCACCTTGCTGTGCCCCTCGCTCCCAGTGGGCTGTCCAGGGGCTGGGCATGGCACCTGTGCCCGTGCTCTTCTCCATGCAGTGCTGCTCACCTCCAAATCCCTGGGCTTCTTCCTGCCATGGTTTTCTCCTCCACTCTCATGCTGCTGAATCTTGCTTTTCTGGTCTATTAAAAAAAATCTTCAAATTTTCAGAGTAAACGTGTTCTTGTCTACTGGTGTCCATTACTCCCATACCGCTGGTATCTCGTTGCCCTGGTGTGACTTCTGCTGCATCTCCTCTGTTCCCTCTGCCCTTCACCCTTCCTCTCTAAGCAGAGTTTTTTTTCCCTCGTATGCCAGCCGCCCATCTCCCACAGGGCTCGCGGTGCCCACACCAGACCTGTGGGACCTGTCGTAAAGGGGCCGCGGGGCTCGCTGCCGGCAGCCCAGCTCTGAGGAGCCCTGGCTGAGCAAAGCACGGGAGGAGTGTGGGGTTTCTACTAAACGTAGATACTAGTCATTGAGCAAGCCCACAGACGAATCAATAGAAAACAAAAGTAGGTTTGTACTTGCCTACATATGGACTGTTTACCAATGTAACTCTTAATCAATGTGGGAGGGACCATGAAAAAGATGGGGGTGGGAGTGGTGGGGAACCGGGAAGACATAGCAGTAAATCAGCAGGTAAATAATTCATTTACTCCTCTTTGAAATAGATTTTTAAAACTTTGGTCTTTAATATTAGTTTCTCTTATTGAGAAAAAAAAAAAAAATGTAAGCAGTACTTGATGCCTGTTGCTCAAAATCTAGACTGGGGGGAGGGCCATTCATAGACCTGCATTTTGTGTTTAAGATATTCCTGCTGCTGCCAACAATGAAAAATAAATGATAGGCTCAACCAGCTGAAGGAATTTACTGGAGAATAGACGTTTCCATGCTCTGTATGCATTCTCTGAGCTTTATTTTAAACACTGAGAGCAAACCAACTGCAAGCCAGCTCTGTTTTCTCCTGCAAATCCTTACCCTGTATGAGTCACGCTTGCTTTCCTTCTCCATTTTCTTCCCTCATATAAAAACATATTTATTTATATACCTCTCATGTTTCCATGATGGTTTCATAGGGCAGTGTTTAAACCTTGAAAACGAATAGCTGAATGACGTAAAAAGATAAGTTACTCTCAGTTCTTCTACTTCTGTGTTGTAGAAAAGCAGGATGTCATCCACTGAAACGACTGTACAAAGCTTTCACATATTTAAATGTCTTTATTTTTCTTATCTAGCATGTTAATTTTGTGTGGCCAAGGTCACAACTTATTTTAGTGCAGATCTTTGTTTCGTCTATTTCTTGTTCATTTTTGGTCAGCAGCCACTACCAGCATCTATCAGTAGTTAGCTGGCTTTCTGAAGGCATGTGTTGTAAAAGCACGCTTCCGTCTCTGTGTCTGGGTTCTGTGGTAGCTTTTGTGATTATTTACAGTGAAGTACTAAAATTAAAGTATAACTTATGTGAAGCCACTTCCAAACTCTGGAGGCTGATAGCAGTCCCAGAGCTGTCATAGCTGAGCAGGGCTGAGTAACCTCGCTGAGCTCAGCAGCAGCATTATTGCATCTGTTTCAGCACTGACCGGAGCGAGGGACACGGCAATTCCTTTCCAAAGAGATTTGGGCTCTTTCTTTGCCCAATTATAATAATTGAATAGTATTTAATTACAAGACTTTAAGTGAGTCTTTGCTCCTTCTCATTAGCTGATTTATTTGAAATATCACATGCTGTTTCCATCTACAGTGCCAGCGCGGTGGGAGCAGGCCTGGCTCCTGTGGCTCGGTGTGCGGCGTATCGCCGCGTGCGCCGGGAAGCTGCTGAGCAAACAGCAGCTCACAGGCAGCGTGGCTGCACGTGGCAATTCTCAGAGTTCATTATGCAGCCTGTCACGTGCAGCATCCTTAGGCTTTTTACCTTTTTCGTTTGTGCCTGAGCTATATTCAGTAATTTTACAAATGTCTGCAGTTATAAACAGCATTTTGAGTTTTATATTCAAATATATGTATTTAAGCATATAAACGTCCTCATCGTCATCTGTGCACTAAGAAATAGCATCAATTTTCTCTCCTTAGAGGCTTGGTGCCAATGTGCTTGCAAACTTCAGAACCGAAGACACGTTCCTCTTGTAGAAACCCACCTCACACTTAGGAAATGTTTCTCTGCCTGCAGCGTCCTGCCAGTGTGCGAGGAGGAAAATCCAGAACCTGTCCCTCGCTGGCATGCGGCTTCTTTGTGGAGAAAAGCGACCCTTGCTTTCCTTAACAGGGGTCAGTAGACTTCATCTGAGTGCTGCCGAGTGGTCTCTGGCCATCCCCTCACATCAGGACATCAGGGCCAGCTCCTCCCCCCAGGCCGGGCAGGCCTGAGGCCTTCCCACCGCTGTGCCCATGGCCGGCTCCTGGGGCGAGGGGCACAGCCTGTGTCCAGGGCTGTCACCCCCACAGCCCTTCGCCAGCCACCTCTCTGTGGCAGTCTCTGGGGTGAAGCTGTGTGGAAGCTTCTCCTGAACATGCCGAGGCCAAGCCTGACAAAGCTTCATGTGCGTGGGTGGTGCTCCATCTTGTAAGTACCTTCTAGTGCCATGGGGTTACAGCGTGCCTTTCAGAACCTCCTTATCTGAGAAATTCCTAGGTCAATGTGTGAGTGAGGTTGCCCTAGAGGACTCAGAGCACTTGTTGCTCTAAGGCTGAATTCCCTTTAGAAGCCCTCTCCACACACACACGGTGTTTGATGTCAGTACCTCTCCTCAGAAGTTCCTCACCATGTCGGCCCTCATGTCCCCCTTCGCTGTGGCCATCACTGGGAATCAAGTCGTCCTTTATGAGAGGTAATGCATGTTGCTTGTTGTTCCCTGTGTGTTTTTTCTTTTGGGGTTGGAGATTGTGAATAACAGGGAAGGAATTATGCATGAAAGCTCAGGTACATTTTCTGTTTCCCACCTGAAGGAGTAGGTTTTTTTTCAGTACTCTCACTAAGTTTTGGGAAGATAGGGCTGAAGTGCCTTATGAAGACTCAGAAGGATCTGAGGATTTTCACTAACGCTTATAGGATTAATAGCTTAAATGATGGAGTTGGGGCCATAGATGGAGACAATTTTCCACACGGTCTGTTAAACTTCTCTGAAGGAAGCCTGAGGTGGACAATTTCAGTTTTACATCTCACTGGTTAATTGGTTGCTCTTCCTTAAAAATTTACAGTGCAGAGTTCCTGTAACTTGTTTGCTATCAAGGACTCACAAGTTCAGTGTTTTGGATTCTTCTTTAATATACGCTGTGCCTCTGCTGTTGTTTTGTGGCTGCTGGTGGAGGTCTCCTTTATCCAAGATGAATGAATGCCCAAGTATTAGCGGTTGAACTCTGACCTTCTTTGTGGTTTGCTTGTGTGCATGTGTGTATGTTCAGTTGAGAAATGGAGTCGGTATTGATTTTCCCCCCAGCACTCCCACTGTAAAACCGAAGGACAGAGTCAGTCTCTGCAGCAGCCCTGCCAGTGCTGAAGCTGGTGTTTCTGTGCGAAACCACGTGCCAGTCCAGCGTGGGGTTTCATCCCAGCTGGGACCCAGCTTCAAATGGGTACGTTTGTAAAACTGGAAGTGTGCTACTAAACTATGCCTTTCTCTTCCTTTGTGAAAAATGATCAGAAGTCTCTTTCAATATCCATATTTAAGATGATTTCATCACATATATTTAGAAATCTAAATATATGAAAATCAGTATATCAAAGATTAGAAAACTTGCACATGGAAGACTGTAAGAAAAAGGGGACATTCTGAGTTTTCAAGTCTAGTTTAATTAAAGTTCATAAAAGTGGGAAGGAGCTAAAAGATAAATGTCAAAGGAAAAGTGAAACTACGTTCAGGATTTTAAATGATCAAAGCACTCTCCTGAAAAGTCAGTTGTCAAATTCTGGTGCTGTGTCAGAGCTCGTTGTGCCAGTCCTGAAGTAAAAAAAAAATAAGTATTGGTGATTTTTTTGAGATATGAGCAAAATCATTCTTTGCTTTGGGCAAATATAGAAGGTAGAAACACTGCTGCTTATTAGGAGATTTCCCCCCTTAAAATATGTATTTTAACTGTCTAGATATAGTGTTCATTACTGCAGGCAAAATGAAATCTACACATATTGAATTGCCTCTGGCTAGCAAATATATTTCTGGGGTACACAATGTTTTAGCAGGTAGCACAGAACAAGGCTGCAAGCCAATCTGTCTGTAGCTAATGAAGTATTCACAGCATACGTATAGCAAAGTAGTTTTAAAAGACAAGTCACCTGCCAGTCACTAACAAGCATGCAGATAAACTTTTAAGAAGTGATGTCTATAGAAAGATTTACAGTGGAAGCACAAATAAAAATTAAATCTAGCTTATTGAAAAGATCTCTAGTCCATGCACCCACTTACTAAAACGTCCATCAATTGAGTATGTTTTTTAATAAGGCAGAAGTTTTGATGACTAAGAACTGCGGTTTGTAAAGAGTTTTGGTTTCAGCTGACCCAGACTCTTCATGTGAATTTGGTCAAGGCAAGCATTTAGTCTCATTTCACCATCCGTAGAGTGGGCTTGGTAAGAAATGCTTCTCTTCTGTGAAGGGTTTTAAGATTTTTCACATGAAGAATGTTAACAAATACACCTGTGTTTGCAGGCCTAGCCTTAAATAATGGCTTCTTTCACACTTCCCAAGGACTTTGTTTGAAATCTACTGCACAGTTTGGAACAATAGAGACTAATCTTGCTGTAGAGTGTGGTCCTTTCAAAAGTACAAATCTTCATCCATTGTTGCAACTCTATTTTTACTCTGTGTATTAGTCAGCATCACTCTGTGCCAGTTGTAAATCCTGGTAACTTTAGAAAAGGGTCTTCAGTTTTGCTTGCATGTGACATGAGCCTGACTAGACCATGCTTAAATATTATTGGTAAGAGCAATGCCAATAAATGTAAAGGGTATTTCTTAACCCATATAGGTTAGAAGATTAAGTGGGAGAGAAGGGAGCGAATAAGCAGTATGTGCTATCACTTGTCAAGGCATTCTGTGATGTTCAGAATTGTAAGCTCAGCTCATGGTTCCTCTTCTTGGGTGATCTTCTAGAAGCATCTGAAATATTTTCATAACTATTTAACATAAAAAGGGTGTTAGCTGGGCATAACATGGAGGAAACTACTGATTACTTCAGTCTGAATGAGGCTGCACTGAATGTCCAGACCAAGCCTTCAAGTGACAAAAGTTTTGTCCTATGACCAACAGGGGACAAAAATCCAAGTTAAATGAAAACATCTAGAACCACAGATGCTGAAGCCCAACTCTTCTCCTATTTTTCCCTGACAACTTTTGTTATCCAGATCCCTTTCTTTTGACTTCTCATTTATTCCAGATGGAAAGTAGAGTTTGTAAGAGAATCCATCTGTGGATGTTCCTCTGTGAATGTCTCTCTTTGAAGAGAGCCAAATGCTCTCCTGTAGCTCACCTCAAGCACATGCCTGAATGATCACCCACAGCTGCACTGAGGGCAGCTCTGTTTCCTGAGAGTATTTGCTGAATGTGCTAAGGCACAGAAATAATAAGAACATATATTAACCACACAGAGGTTATCTTGCTAGTCATAGTCATCATGAACACTCCAAAATACTTTCTTGGGCTTGAAAAAATGCATTATTGCTGCCATCAGTTATCCGGCTGCATGAAGGCAGTTGAAAAATGTGCACATTTCTGTTCATTTTAATAAACAGATATTAAAAGGCTCCGAGGAGACGTGCCTCTAACCTGAAACAATGCAACCAACTATGCAGATGGCTTGTTTTTGAATTTAATTGATGGGCTTCAGTATTAGGATGGGTTAACATTAAAGGCATCTGGTGTGATTAATATTTCTGGTAAATACCTGGGCTTTTTTGCTTTTATCCACACAGACACCTAATATGAAGGCAGTCTGTTTTCTGATGCTCTCTTCACCTCATCTGCTAGTGCACTGTTAAATACTGATAGCATCAGAGCAGGTAATGAGCTCAGCTCCTGAGCGATAATATTGTTTATCATATTGATGAGTGTATAGACTTTGTGAATAGGTTTTGCTATTGCTGTACAATAGCAAAAATGTCTTGTGGAAGGCCTCCTGAATTTCGTGCCTGACACCCAAAACAGATGAGTATTAGGGCAGTTGGGATGACAGGCTCATTAGGATTCTGAGAGAGTGAAGAGTGGAGAGAAGCAGTAACGTGGAGATGCAGTCAGCGCATTTCAACTGACAGCATGCTCAAACATGAGCCGAAAATGCATGGAGGAACTTCCCGACTGCTTTGTGCCTTCAGAAGAATGCATGGCTGGGCCGTGCCCGTAGCTTGAGCTCTCGAGACGTCAGCCAAAACCTATTAAAGTATTACTGCATGTCCAGTAACTTGCAAGTGGCTGCACAGACACCAGATGTGTTTTACCATGCACCATTCATTAACAGCGATGTATACCTGGGTGTTGTGTCTGAACTATCAGTGTGATGCACAGGGGCATTGAGATGTCTAAATATCGCCGAGGCATAGTGGCCCCAGGTACGGTCCTGTAACCCTTTAATCACGACCTTCCTCTGCAGAGTAAGCTCAGCTGACAAGCCACTGCTAATTACAATTTAAAGATGTTATACTGGTGTAAATCTGGCTTTTATGTAGTCTGCGTCTTGCCAAGAGGTTGTTATCTCTTTTTTCTTCTAGTGCCTCAAGTGTAGATAAAGAAGATCTGTTTGTTGCCTCGTTGCCTTTCTGAAAGATAGTATTGCTGACAAGAAGTCAGTTGTGCAACGCTCCACCTAGCACTGAGTTGTTGGTCAATAAAAGCCAACAAATCAGATCTGAGTTTTATGGAATTAATCTGTAGCAGCTAACGCTAACTGTGCTTCCAGATCAGGTCCCAGCTTGATTGTTCTGGCTGCATCCAAGCTGCTGCAAAGGAAAACAATCTGTTACGATATTGTGAAGCCATCTTACTTTACTTTTAATGGTGAGAGACGTTTCTTTGTCCTTTTCTACATCATTCTCCCCTGGCCGGCTGCAGGACTCGCCCCTATTGCTTGGTACGGTTTCTGCAAAGATTCTCACAAAGGGATAGGATGATCACAGTTTCTTAGAGGGGCTGCCCTGGTACTGGGGATCTGAGCTGAGATTAACTGCCTGGTGTGCCTGGTGAGAGATACCTGTTCGGTATGAAGAGCTCTTGGTGCAAGAAATCCCGTCTCAGTGCGCCACGTCCAGCGCTTCGCTTGCTCCCCCTGGGAGCAGCTGTGCTGAGGCGGGGGATGCTCCTGCTGCCGCCCTCCTGGCCAGGCAGCCTGGGAAAGGGAGGCGTAGCAATGAGAGGCACGCAGCACCCAGCCCGTTCTCAGGAGAGATGTTGTTATCTGTGTTTACCTCCCCACAGCCTCTGAAGAAGACTTTGGGAATGTCGATCTAGTGCAAGTCGTGTCGTGCGCTTGGCACCGAGCAGAGGGTGTGACTGTGCTAAGGCTTGCTGATCTCTTCGGAAGTGACTCTTTCAAACTAAAAAAATAGATTACAAAATAATACAATTCTGTATTGATTGCTTTCCCTTTATTTACTGGATGTCCCTGCAATGAAAACATCAGACATAGTACTGGGCTAAATTCTGCTATTTTTAGATTTGCCTCTTTGGGACACTTCCCAAGGAAGGTGGTACCAAGTTTAACTGGAAATCATTCTGATTCTTTCCTGACTTTTAAAGAAAGAATCAAAATCACTGGATAAAAATCTTTATTACAGATTTTTTTTTGTAAAACACTTTTTTCTGGATAAGTTCTATGGCAAAAGAAAGGAATTAACTTGTCACTGAGCTTATTAAATGATGGATTTTTTTAATGGATTTTTCCACTTACGCATGTTTGAAATATATATTGATGCCAAAGATCAAAATCTTTCTGAAATTTGAGAGGGAAAGAAGTCTATTTTGAAATCCACCTGTCAAGCATTCGTGCCATGTGGGATCTTGAAGACTAGCAACATTTTTGTTGGATATTAACCTAAATAGGCACCTGGGAGAGGCAGGAGCAGCCTCCACTGCCTCTGAGGCATTTGGGCATCTCTCCTTCTGGACTTCGGGAGCTGCGAGGCTTTATCGTGGTACCCTGTATCAGGATCTTGACACCCAAAGGGATACGTAAAATAATAATCTTGTACGTGTTGTGGTTCAGACAGGGAACACGCACCACCCATTCTGGAAAAGTAAAACATTTTCCTGATGTCAATTCCCAAATAACGAAAGTGAGGAGACAATTATAACGAGCTTTTCAAAAATAAAAAGTTTTTGTTGTTGGTCTTGTTGTGTAGAAATCTCTGGCTGCTATCTCTTGCAAGAAGAAAAATAAGCCGGATGGGGTGTAAAGCCAAGAACAGATCAAATTGACTGTATGATAAGAAAAGTCTGTTCACAGGTTCGTAGTACAGCTTGCTTAATTAGATTACAGCCAAAAAGTATCATCTGGGATTTGAATACCAGCAAATAAAAAAAGTATTTTTGCTGTTAGCCCACTGGCCCACACAAACCCTAATGCGTAGGACGTGCTGAAATTCTGTCGACACCAGCCATGTGACCCTTACTGTTTGCAGGACACTGGTGACACGTGGTAAAACACATGCGAACTGCACTGCGATCAATGCTTGCAACAACTGGCCAAAACATCTTTTTATGCAAGTAATTACACTTTTCCTGTAAGCGCCACTAAAGTTTTGAAATTTCTAATCAGAATGTCAGTTTTTGTTGAAAATCATTTTCCATAAAGTGCAACCCACCTACTTCTTGGTGGGCCTGCCTTTCTGTAAGTTGTTCCCAGTGAGTTTCCCTCTATGGTCTTTGGAAAAGTGATTTTGTTTTTTGTATCTCTGTAGCACTGGTTGCTAATAATTAGAGTTGGTTTTAATACTTCCTTGTCATTACGCTCTGGTAAGGCCAGCTACGTACTCACAAGTGGTAGATTTAGACGTCTCCTACCAAACATGCTTGAGATTTATTTAGCTGAAATGCTAAACAACTAAATTTAAGTTTTTAACTAGAATAATGAAAAGTAAGAGGCCTACGTTTTCTGTGGCCATAGAAATCGTAGTTAGAGCTCTTCTTTTTTCCTGTCACTTTGCTTTGGTATTTATATATAGATATATATATATATCTGTAGTGCTGCACCCTAATTTGATGATTGACGAATTAATTCTGTGATTGATATGTTTATTTTGAGCGAGTTGTCACCAGAATGTAAGCTGCAATGCTGTTCTGTTCTGTGTTTGCAGTTTGCAAGTAGAGGCAGGAGAGGAACATGCTCCAGCCTCAGAGTACCTGGCAGGCTCCTGCAGTAAAAGTCACGTGAGGCGGAGTTTTCCTGCAGCAAAGTTAAAAATGTCACTGGCGAAGTGGCACCCAGCAGAGTCCCTCTCAGCCTGGGTTGCTCGGAGCATTAGGCTTAGGAATGAAAGTAAATCGTCCTCAAAGAAATGGGTGTGGAGATGGGAACACAGAGGTGAGGAGGCACAGGTCGGTGCTGCTTACAGCAGATGCCAGCTGGAGCAGAAGGAAGGACGTGAGCATCAGTCCTCCGGGCAGTTCTGCCTGCCAGCAGCAGCGCCTCCTGTGAGGGTAGTTCTCAGGTGTCTGCGATGTCGGTCAGCAGCAACAGCAGTACTTCTGCTGGAGAAGGGCCTCCTCAGGGACGTGCTGTAGCTTCCAATTGCAGTACACACAGAGCTTTCCCCAGCACTACTGCTTTAAATGTTTAGTGCTTCTTAACAGCGCCTTGCTTAAACTTCACCTGTGCCTACCTTAAATCAGCGGATGAAATGCGTGTGCTGCTGCTCAGCTGCCGTGGCAGTTACAGGGATGAAGTTTAGTTTAAGGTTGATTTGAACGCTCAGGCTGCTCTGAGGGCACGTCACTCCTCATCCTTCCCGTGTCACACGCGGGGTAATGCTTGTGACATGGGCTGTGTCTGCTAGGAGCGCAGCAGCACAGAGGCGTTCCGCATCATTCCTTCTGACAATGAAGCAGTCCATAAAAAAAAAAATGAAGTAACTGCCTCTAAATTGTCAAGACTTCCACGCTTCCAGAGCCTTGCAAAAGGCCTAGAATGTGTTTTGGTACCCCATCTGACCTTTCTTCTAGCTGTCACAAACCGAGGAGTGAAACATCTGACTTCCGTGGTAATTCAGGGCAGAATTATTATGTTTCTCACGAAAGCTGTACATCAGTGTGCAGAGCTGCTGTAGTGCAGGGGTTACACAACTTCCGAGACCGTACAAATTTTGCATTTTCAGAAAAAGGCTGTGCTAAATAGAATGTCGCTGGAGTTGACATAGCTTAAGTCTGCTTTAAAATTTCCCCTGAAACAGTTTCTGCAGTAGTTTTTTGAACAGTATTGTTCTTTAAACAAAAACTATTCAAGCGCTTGTTAAGAAAAACAATTCTTTGACCAAAAATGCTCAGTTGTCAAATGTTGTCTTGGATTTCTTTTCGCTAGAGCATTTTCTTTTCATAAATGCCATCACTGCCACTCACCTGCTGTAAATAAATCACTGCCTGCGTGAAGTTGAGACAGTTCTGCTTCAGCCTGTTTTGACTGGAATCGGTAACAGCGAGCTGTCTTCCAGGCCTCGAGAGCCAGGTGCAGGAAGGAGTGGTAATTCTGGAGTTACAGTTCTTGGGTTCTTTAGAGTGCTTTATTCAAGCCTCATTTGGAGGGGAACATTGACCTATCTGATGAAAACCTGATAAAAAGCTGATAATTCTTCCATCTTCCTTACACGGTGCGGCTGCCATCCCTTCTCACTGCCAGCGGGACTTCAGCCAGGCAGGGAGGAGCTTTTCCTCTGACATTTTCTGTCTCTTAGGAAGTGGAAGTTGGACTCCCTTTTATTATAATACAGCAAAGGTTAATTTGTTCTAGGCTTAAGGGAACAGAAATTTGTTTGATCAATTTTCGTTCATCACATGAGTGGTTAGAAGCTGACTATTCAGAGGATGCTATAACATTAAAGGCAATTCCTTTCCTTGCTGACCTCCGTTTCGGCTGTGTGTCAAAGCCAGAGCTGTTTTTACATATGGTGCCTAAAATCTCTGAAGATGAACTCCCCTTTCCACGTGTTAACTGTTAGGAGGCTTAAATCAGAGGCTGTGGGTAAAGTTTCATCCATTCAACATGAGAAAATAGAATGGCTGTACAGCTGCAAATATCTCTCTGATTTTATTATTTGTTTTTTCCAAAACATATTTAATTAGAAGTTGTAGGTGTAAATGAAACTGAATTTGGGGGGGGTGAAAACATAGTTTTCTTGAAGCAACTTAGAAGTAAATTAGTGGAAGTGCGTATTTTGGATTCCTGCTTGTTTTAGAGTCAGTACTCTTCTCGTGACACCTGCCTCTGTAAATGCAGATGTAGTACCATAGGCTTCTTAGAGAGGGCTGGATAATAACTTACTCCTGCACTTTTTGATTTCAGCACACGCTGGAAATAAACTTAAAAAAAATATTCCCTACTAAGCATTACTTATAGGGCTAACACAGTAGAAATTTAAGTAGCAATTTAAGAATTCTTTGAGTATGTGTGAAAACATACGTGGATGTAAAGGGATGCCAGGGAAGAGCAGAGCTTTTGTTTGTTTTTTTAACCTTTTTATTTCAATAAACAATGGAGACTTTGTATACAGTCAGTACAGGAACACTTGCATAATACATAATGTGGTTTTAATTTAATTTCCTAGGTGTCTGAGCAAGTTTCCCAGCATATTTTACATTGGGAATTGCTTCCATATTCCTTTCCTGGCTTAACCACCTGCAAAACCTGGCGGCAGCCTGTGGCAGGGCTGCAAGAAGTGGGTCCCCAGCCGGGCAGCTCCATCGTCTGGCTCCAGCAGCAAGCCCTGAGCACAGGCCCATCCATGGATGTCCTGGAACAGGTCACGGAGAGGAGAAGGAGAGGGCAGACTACACCAGAACACCAAACCTGCTGGCAGAGGACTGCTCTGGGAAGGCTACTAAGTGGGAAATGTAGTGACGAAAATGCCCAGCCCTAAGGGCAGAGGGGGAAGGATCAGTTCTAGCTCCAGAGGTGCTGCTGCCCGCTGCTTTGCTCCTGGCGCCCTCCGAGAGAAGAGAGCCGTCACTAGGATTGGTGCTGAGGTAAGGAGCCTGACTTTTTTTCTTATAAATGATGTGTTTCAGTAACGTGTAATCATTCCAAAGCAGGAAAGGAGCACTGCTGGTACCCTTAAGAACACAGGAGAACCCTCAGGGCTGCGAGGCAGGCACTGCGAGGTTACTTTGCTGACCCTCGCTGCCTTCTGCTGCAGCCGGCAGCTCTCTGCAAGCCCAGTGCTGGCTTTGGTGCTGTGGTTTCGTGGTGACTCCTGCCCTACTCTAGTGCTCCCCTGTGCACAGCACTGCCAGCTGTGTGGTGCCTTGTGTTCTTGTTGGGGAGTCGCTCTTCTGTTCGCTGCTTTACTGGAAACGCCCTCTGAGAGAAGGTTTTGTGCTGCTCCTTGGTAGCCAGACAATGGAATTACTGAATGCTGTGTCTCTCAACACAAACAGTCCCTTTGCATGAGTAGAAATGGGGTGATGCAGTTATATGGTAGGCTTTCCTGTAGAAAAAATGGCATCTCTCCTCCAAGACAATCCTCTTTTTTTTTTTTTTTTTTTCTTTTAAGGAAATGAAGAGGAAACAATTTGTCCTGTAACAATACTGCAAAAAAGTAACAGATATACCAGTATGCTGGTATAGTTTTGTAGAGTGAATGATTGAGTTTGTTACAGATTATTTGGAATTGCAAAAGGGGAGCCCATGTTTTAATTAAAATGGGGGTGGTGGCAGGATGTCACCATCGTAGGCTCTCTGGCTATATTCATATCCAAGCCTAGCACAATTACAAGACCGAATAACAAATGAGAATTTGTGCATTATTGTATTTCTCTGAGCAAGGGAAACCTTCTGTGGCCTTTCATTTCACCTATTTTACACTTCTGTGTGTTGGGGCAGGCATTCTGCAATCTGTTTTATCAGTATGTACAGTTGACTTCTTTTTGTATAGAGTGTTGCTGTTGGTGAAACTTGTTATTCTTCAGTGTGTTTTTTTTTTTTTTGAGTTAGATCATTTTGTTAGCATTATTTAGTGGCACGATACATTTATTCTGATTTATAACATTCATATTTAGATACTTTTCACAGCCCCTCACCGTTCTGTATCCCACTTGGTTACTATTTGTCCACCAGCGAGTGCATCTGAGCGCTTTAGCTCCAGGTGTTTTATGCATTAATACAGAATGGTTCATCTAAATAAGAGTAGTAATTCTGTCTTACCAGCTGAGTCAGGTATTTCATTAATATGGTCACCCTCATATAGCCTGCAAATTCACCACAGTCCTGGTTTTGATTTTGTTGTCGACTTTTGATCCATCCTTTTAAGCAGAAATGCATACTCTGCTACCAGCGCAGAGAAATGCTGTTCCTCACTGTTTGTCTGTCTGCGTGTGATGTGAGCTGCAGAGAGCTACCAGTAAGCCTCCTGAACTGGGAGAAGCCAGGTTTGGGCCCATCATTTCCTGCGGCTTCTGTGTTCTTCCTTGCATGTGCATTAATTTCTCCACAGCTTGTGGGTTTCCAAGTGCTGTGTTACCTTTGGTGTAAATTTCACTAATACATGTCTGGACTTCAGTAGTAATGTATTAGGAACCATATGCTGATTCTTGTACCTCAGGTATGTCGTAACTTCTGGGAATTTGTGAATGATACGCTATTACTTTTGTAGTGGAGGTGTTATTTCAAACCGCTTGACTAATTAGTGACAAATGATTAGAATTTGAATATCATTTTCCAGATTTTGCCCTGGGCAGACACACTTTTCTTAAGCCTTCTGTGTTTTATTTCCTGGAGGGGGTCAAATGCTGCTGGCATTCATTCTAGCTGCTTATTCTTCTGCCTTTACACATACTTGGAAAAGCCACAATCAGGATTTCTAGGATTTCAGTTAACCCAGGATTTAATTTCAAGGCTTATTTAAAATTGTAATTGCTACATTGTTTAGGCTGGGTCTTTTCTTGTTGATCTGTCAGTCTCAAACATTTGAACCTTGCGCACCTGCAGTAGGTAGAATATCTCTGCCTGCATGCCAAATAATTGTATGACTGCTTCCAGTTTGGCATTGTCTGTGATTTATTCTTGGCTAGATTTAGCTCACCTATGTATCGGAGATTACTATTTGTGCTGTAAGTTCATCCTCTTATTGTGATGCTTTCCAAAAGCACTACTCACGAAAGCCAGTAATTCTTTCTTAGAGCCAAACAGGTTAAGTGAATGCTGAATTTGAATAGGCCTTCCAAACTGAGTTCATAAATCTCTGAAAAAAGGAAGTTGCTGCTGGTTTTGTACCTGAAGACATCCATTCTCTGAAAGTATGGCGGGAGATACAAAGTACAGAGAAGGCATGCAGCAGTACTGAGGCTGCTGCTATAATACACATCGCTGTGCCGTGCTGTGGGGTTCCATGCTTTAAAACAGATACTGAAAAATTAGAGAGATTTCAGGAAAATTGTGACAAATAATGAATCAAGGTCTGAAAAACACGCCTTTACAATTACAAGCTGAAAGTAAATTTGAAGAGTTGACTATTGCCTATGAGCACCTGCATGAGGATGCCTTCTGATGGCATCATGATCCTTTAATCAAAGGCACACCATGAGCTGATGGCAAAAGCAAAGCTGCCCCAGAAAGACACTGAGAATGTTTGTCATTTCTGGTAAGAGTGACCTACCTAGAAGCAACTCACATTCTCAGGCATATGCATTTTGTCTGTTTATTTTTAATCAATATTTAATCGCTTTTAAAGCAAACCTAGTTTCCCATTATTTTGCATTTCAGAATTGAGTTCTTGGTGTCTAATAAAGCACAAGCTCATACAGCAGTTTTTCTCTCAACTGGAGCACTAATAGGAGTGTGTCTGGTTACTTAATTTCTTGATGTTGGTGGGTACATATTAGCATTTAGACCTTTGTCTTCATGTCACATTTGATTGAAATCAATCAACCATTTGCAAAGCTGTTCATGGTAGATAGGCTTGCAAATACAAGCATATCTGGTGACATTAGCATTATTTCCTAAAAGAAAAAAAAAAAGATATGCTAAGGCTTCAAGGCGTTTATGTTTGATGCAAGATGGTTTGTGGTGGTATGGCACGCAAAATTATTTTACTGATACTTGAGTTTGAAAACATAGTAATTTAAAACTTCTAATAGTTAACCAAGATGTTCACTTTTAGGATAATAATATCTGACTCAATCTTTTAAAGTTCCTCTGATTGAGAAAATAGATTTATTATTTAAAAATCTGCGAACAAATGCTTCATTGGCAGGTGTAATGGTGGTGATCGTTCAGGTGCTGTGTTTTGTTTTAATTTTTTGGAATAACTAAAAATGGTTGTCTTTAAATGATGTTGAAATGCTTCTCCTCAAAATTTAGCCTTTCAAACAGATCGATCGATTTATCCAGATCAGGCTCAGCAGTGGTCCGTCTCCATGTTACATTGGACCAAGATTTGTTAAGAGTATCTCTGATTTGCTCTGCATGAAATGTATGTTTGTGTGCGTAAGCACGCATAGCCAGGTAAGTTATGTACCAGAAATAAAAGCGTGTGTTGGCAAGATGCACTTTTTGGATGCATGCTGCTTGTTTTGTAAGCCTACCATACACCAGCAGTTTGTGGTTCATTTCTCGTGGTTATTTCAACGTATTTGACAGATACAGTATCTTCTTAAAATGCTGCACTTGAGGATGGACTGTGAGCATTCAAAATATGAGCCAGACGACTTGCCTGAGATTGGTTAGATAAATCATGCTTTGGAGTGGTTATTTCGTGGCTTTGTTCGTTCTACTGTTAAATCTCTTCTCGTACAAATTCTTTCTTTATCGTTCAGAAGGATAATTGGTCTCTGCTAATGTGACCATGAAATTCCATTTCCTTTCTTGGTCATAAGTGTGGCCAAAGTTGAGTTCATTTTCATTGTTTTATTCATGTGTTTTTCCTAGTACTGTCATAACTCTGTTCTTATTACGGAATCCAAATGGAGCAGGTGCATTTTCACTTAAAAACACTGTGAGAAGCGGAGATCAATTTCTCAGGAAGGTGATCAACCTTTCTGAGGGTTGGTTTATATCCACCACAGCTGCTCCTCAAAGGTTCCGAAAGCCCTGTTGTTAGTCGAAAAAAATGACTGATATGCAAATATTGTTTCCTACAGATTGCAGCAGTGCTGCGATTCAAGCATCAATTATAGCAGTGCTATAAGGCATTTCTTTGTACCCTCGCCCAGAGATTTACAAAGTTACTACCTGGAGATTCCTTAGGTTTTTAATCCTAATACCTGGGGAGAAAACATGCAATCCACACAGACTTCCCATCTAATATTTTATTAACGAGATTAAACGAGTAAGCTAAATTATACATGTAAATCAAATAGAGAACAGAGCAGGCTAATACGAAGTCAGCACATTAATCAATTTATCAAGTTGGTTTATTTGATATGCTGTGATCAGTGGTCTTTATATTCTTGTTCTAACGTGCTGCGTGCCCTCCTCCCATCCCTTGGAAAAAATTGTTTCCTCCCACTTCTGCTTTTACTACAGGATGACAGGCCTAGTGAATAAGCAAAGAATGGCATGGCAATCTACTTGATCCTAGGATGCTTGATGTTTTCCTGCAGAACATCTTTTTTAAGAAAGCCATCAGAAGAGCTAGGGTGAAAAGTTGCTGTGAAATGGATGTGTGATGGTTCAGAGCATCCTATGCGGGGCAGGCACCGACAGCCTCGGCTAAAATGGCACGGTGTGCCTCGGGGGCGGCCTGCTGTGGGCTGGGGGCAAGCCCGTGCTTGAGAAACAGAATGAGGATGGCTCAGAGGAGGCCTGGACAGCGGCTGCTCCAAGCAGCACAGAGCAGGGGCTGATCAGGTTGCACAGGAGCAGGGCCTGAAGTGGCTTCACGGCATAGTAAGGTCTGCCCAAGTGGCACGAAAGCAGCAGGGACAACGGCACTGTAAAACAGTGAGAGGGGCTCCAGAAGACACCAACAAGAAAGATGGGTGGGGTATGAGTGTAGATCGGGTGAATATAGTTTGGTTAGCCTAAAGAATTAAAGAATAATGTTTTTGATGAGCAATTTGAACATGGCAAGGTCTCCTATTCCCAATGAGTGTGTACTCCTTATTGTGTTTTAAAAAGAAGAAGCAGATAATTAAAAAAATCCCGTAATATTATAGTGTAGATGATCTCCTCCCAAAGGAGTGTAATTGATACTCCTGGAAAAATCTTTTTTTTTTTTAATTTCTTCTATTTTTCTCATTCAGAAAATAGGGGGTAGAGTCCCTTGTTGCAATAATAAGGATAGGGTAGATTATTATAATACGGGGGATGCTTTTTGCACTTCCATCAGACCCACAACAAGGATTTTTATCATCAGGCCAAAGCATCCTAACTTTTCTGATGCCTCCCGCCCTGCATACGCAGTCTCTGCCCTTCCATCCTGCGAGGTGTGTGAGCTTTAGGAGCTTTTCTCCCAGGGCTGAGACATTTGTGAGCAGTATCAGAGGTTATTGAGACAAAATGCTCCCTGATGAGCAAATGAAATCCTAACATGGAAGTATGATCTGGGCTGTCGAGCACACATTCGCAGATTGTCTACACTTGTTAAGTTTTGACACACAGCACGTCCTGTCTGGTTCAAGTTATCAGCTCCGGCTGCAATAGCAAGGGATCCCAATATGAGCTGTTGTAAAATATGGGTGTCTGGGTTAGGAAATAGGACTCGAACCTGCTCGTTTCAATACTGACTGTTCTGCACATCTCCAGTCTGAAAAATATCAAAGGAGCAACTATGGCCTGTTTATAAGTTCAGAATATATTGCATATAAAAATTATTAGTTTCTTAAAATGACCTTCTGGCAGCAGCAAGAACACGCACACAAAACAACAAACAAAAACCCCACAGCCTCTTGTGCACTCCCCTAACACTAAAACCGCTGTTTGCAAGCACTACGTCATGCTGTTCGACAAAGTGTCTTGACTGGTCTCAGGCAGGGAGAGTTGTAAACGCCTGCAACACGAACTCCAGATTTCCTTTCTGTGCTCCACTTCCAGACCAAACAGCGAGGGTATTTACTCCCTGCAGAACAGTAGCCACAAGATATACCTCATGCAAGGCTTGTCTCATCTTAAAGTTATTTCAAGTTACCTTCCTGCATAACCAGCTCTGTTCCCTACCTTTGTGATTCAGAGAGCTCCAAACAGCTAAGAACAAACAAAAGCCAACAAAACGTCCGTGCATATTTGGAATCTCTTTCTTTGCAGAGTTCTTCAGGATGAAGCTTCTTGAGGATGTTTTCAAACTGCACTCACTTGTATGCCTTAAAATAGGAAGATGTAGGCTGTTCATAAGTTGACAGTATTATCTATGTATTTGGCATCAATATTAGCGAGCTGCTGTCATTTGGCAATTATTTCCATAGTATACCATATGGTGAAGAAAATGTTTTCATTCACCCACATATGACTACGCTTTTACTGATAGCCTTGTACTGCGTGCAGTCTTATCCCACAGAGGATTGGTTAAGCCAACCAAGAACCTAAAGGGGCACGTGTGCTTCTGTCAGGCAGGAGAGCCTAGATGTCAGAACGAGGATCTTGAACGCGAGTAGAATTTCCATGCTTCTCTCATGCTAAGAAAGCTGATTTACAAGGCCCTGGGTCAGTACTGCTCTTCCTGCTGCCTCTGTAAACGCTAAAGAAGAAATCCTTCCACTCTTTTCTGCACTGTTGAGTTTCCCTGTTTGAATAATGATGGACGTAAGATGGAAATGACTTATGCCTCATGGCTTTCAGTGTGTATCACTGTGCGTGTAGCACATCTTTCCACTGCGACGGGATGGGGATGACGCGGCACAAGTCAAGTCTCAGACATGAGAGAATCCGGAGAAGTGACATTACGAACGCCTTGTGCCTGAAAAAGGTATAATTAGAGCTTGTGTTTTATAAATAGGCACCCATAGATTCATTCCTCCTTTGAGAATTCGTTATTATATGCATTTTTTTGATGTTGAATATGGGCTGAGCTTGTGCTGCAGCCGTGTTCTATCAAGTTAAATACTCAGATAAGATGACTCAAATCTCAGGATATTAGAGCCCATTTGTTCTGGTGCTAAAAGAACGACTTTTTACAGCTAGTAGGTGCTAGCGTATATGATAGCACACCAGGATTCTTGCCATTTTTTAAGTACAGGAAATAATTTTGGAGAATATTTTACTGAGCACTTCTGTACATAGTCACGTTCTGGATTATGCAGAAAATGGAAAATGCATTTTATGGAAATTTCAGCATTTGCTTTCAATTGTGCTAGCAAATACCACCCACTTTAGTACATGATTTCTGAGGTTATCTGTGGAAGAGATGCTAATTTAAAAGGAAATTTCTGTTAATTTCAATACTTGACAAAATCACTATTTACATTTTTATAAACAATATTTTTTAAAAAGTAGATAGTTGAGAAGAGCTATACAAACTTTTTTATTTCAAAATATGAAAGTTGTGTGGCTGCGTTTTCTGAGGTTTATCCCATTCTTAACTTTCTCTGTAACCTCCCCTTTCAACTGGAATTTTCAGAGAATGCATTTTGTGGAGTATTTTTGCATTGTAACTGATGATCCACTCGAACCCATCCAGCCGAGTTCTTTTACATAGCAATTCTGCAGAACCATCACAAATTGAATTCTAAAATTCAAAAATTACTTGGGTGCTATAGGTTGTTTTCTGAAATTTTAGGCAACTTGGAACGCCATAACAGGTTGAGTTGTAGCTGTATACTTACCTGAAGATTTTGCAGAGCAATGCAGTGTTGTCCTTACTTATGTGATGTTTTTATACTAGCAGAGAGGGGCAAAAAAACAGAAATATCAGAGAATATTAGGACAGTACCTGAGAATATTAGGTCAGTAGGCTTCAGTAGGCTGTTTCTAATCTTTTTTTTCTTTTTTTTTTTTAACCTAAAAGATTTTCAATTAAAATTTGATAACTAATGTTACCTCCGGGAATGCTTTATTCACCACCTGGCAGTTTCTACTGTTTTTTGGCCACTGTAAAATTGTTTCAAAATTCCAAAGCAGTTGTGAATCGAGACACAAAATACAACTCTGGAAATACAGAGCAGCTAAGTTTGTTTGTTTGTTTTCTGTTTGTTGTTTTTCTTCCAAGTTGTTCCAAATACCCCAACTTTTCCAAAATACGTATCGTCTATTTAGAAAGCAGAAACAAAGTTTTTGTTACCAGGGGTGGTGTTGTGACAGTCCTCAGGTGACCATTCAGAGACAATGTGTGACGTGAAGTCATTTGGCAACTGGGTTGAAGTTCTTGAATGCTTTTCAAAATACGTATCCCAAAAGCAAGGAAATCACAAAATGAAAGAATCACAGAATGGTTGAGGTAGGAAGGGACCCCTGGAAATGATCTGGTCCAAACGTGGCACAGGATGGCATCCAGGCAGGTTTTGACTATCTCCAGAGAAGGAGACTCCAGAAACTCTTTGGGCAATTGTATAGATGGAAATTACCCATCCGGTTCTCACAGAGCTCTGTGTAAAAAGATTTGGATGTAGTTTTGTTAGTGATTTTTTGATCATTAACAAGACTACAGGGCAGAACGCCTCCCATTACCGCAGCGTGGTTGTTTCAGAAGACCAGAGGTACCTTGGAAATGCCACTGGTGTGGATGCTGCTGAGGACCTGAAATACAACACGCGTGTTTCCAGCCAACGTTACAACATGAAGAAATAGTCAACTCCTTGACCAGCTCAGGGGCTATTAGCTGTTGGTCGTTCTGTCCAAAGAACACAGGAAAATGAAACCAGCTGGAATTCACTGTGACCAGGTCTGCAAAAGAATCTGACTGAACTGGCAGAGCTCACTGAAAATCAGCCGCCTGCCAACCACCCGCTGTGCCACCAGAGGGGCTTCCAGGAACAGGTTCTTGTGCCCAAGTGCGGCGCCTGGGTCCGTGCAGAGCAGGCAGGGTACCGCGGTGCTCTGCCCGCAGGATGGCTGAATTGTTAGCTCTGCTCTTGATGAATGCTACCTTCAGGATGCTGACCAAACACACCAAGTCTCTCGGAGCTTTTTCTAGCCATTCAGCTTCCATCTTCTGTCACTGGCATTAAGACAGTTCAGGAAAGGAAGAAACAAAAAGGCAAGTGTGAAGTTTGTGAACCGGTCTTGAATATCTGTGCAAAGTGTTAAACAAGTACTTGCAAACAACAAATACATGTAGCTTTTCCAAATTACTCTAAACAGAAATACGCTGCTGAATCACAGGAAATATCCTACGGCCTCACCGTTACTGTGTGAAGTACCTCGCGCCATGTGGTGAAACGAACATGCTACACTAGCCGAATGGCGTTCACCGTAAACTAGCTGAAGTGGCAGAGTGTGTCTGTGTCCCTGTGTCATGTCCCGTCCCCCCCTCCCACCCCTGGAAATATTTTTTGTGTGCGTGTACAGCTGGTATGAGTTTTTTTTCTGCAAGCTTCCTGGACTTGGCGGGGGAGGTGAGGGAGATTCAGATGAAAGAATTTAGTCTCTGGAGCAACCCTGACTGGCATAGCTGCTATTGACTCCTGACCTGCTCTTTCTCTCCATTGCTCTGCAACTAGCATGAGAGCCAGGGAACGGGAATCCAAGAGTGAAAAAGAAATATCTTGGCTATTGTTGATTGAGGTTTATGTGATCTGCCGAGAAATTAATAGAATGTTATTGAGGAAATGTCTTTTCTGCTTCTCATTTAAGGAGGAGCAAATTATTTGATTGTTCATTAAGGTCAAGTAAAAGCGACATCATGTGACTCATCAAAGATTGCAGAGCTCTCCCTAAAATTAGATCTTGACTATTATGTCACATCTTTCACTAGATGATCTGAGTACTTAATGCATCAAAACACTTAAAGGGCTTCTCCAGGTCCCATGTGGTTACAGGTCTTCCTCTTCTCGATACCAACATGACATTTGCAAACAGCATCCCACCTTGGAAAGTTCTTCCCCAAAAGTCTAAGAAGTGTTGCTGAAGATCAGAGACACATTCCTAAGTATTCTGTCCCAAGGACTTGGAAGAAGATTAATGAATTTGACGAGTGTTGTCAGAGCAGCTGTAACAGGAATATTTTGCATATCAGTTAACTAGGAGCCACGCTGCACTGGGGACTGCAGGTCTGCAGGGTGAGGGGCTGAGCTCATGGATCTGTACTCTTTTGTTTGTTTGCTACAGAATCATGGCATTATCCAGTTTGGGTGCTTAGCTCAGTTGTTGAAAGGAAGAGCAGATAGACAGCCTTGAGAAACATTTTTTTCCCCCTAACAAACAAACACCTTCCCCTACCCAAAAGGTTAACCTGAAAAATAGTTTAGTGCACACTGCTTTGGGAAGCAGTGGAAGGGACTGTTTTGCAGCAGAGATGAAGGATTATACTTGTAATTACACTTGAGAGACTCAGAGCAATGGCATGGGAGCCCTGAGAAGGGGATGGCTGTTTAACTGTCCTGCTGGGAGATGGCTGCTGAACGCGCGGTGCTGCGTTGGAGATTATCCTAGCAGCGTTTCTGATACCTGACGTTCAACCTGTGCACACAGGAGGTTCCCAGTGCTGTCCCAGGGGCTGTGCAGGGGCCGTGGCAGCGCAGGGAGCTGTCTCCTGGAGGAGCTGTATGTGCTGTTAACAGGCACTGCCGTGTTCCGGGGGTAGCGCTGAGGGCGTGACCTCCACGTCCCAGCTTTGCGAACCGGTCTCTCCCGCTCTTCCCTTACCGAGGGGACGGCAGTGTCGTGTCCTGCAGGAGGAGGGGAAGAATTCCCTTCTGTGTACGTGAGTGCTCCTCTGGCAGCGGGGCAGGCCTACTGCAGTGGGGTGCAATGACGAAGGGCAAAGCATCCAGGGGAACCAGCGTGCGTCCGTCGTAATAAAGAGCCCGGGCGGCGTGGTGACTGTTGTTCGCCAAGATGTTCACCAGGCACGGCCTGCCCTCACGCCCTGCCCTCACACCCGGGAGCAGCACGGAGCGCTGCACCAGGAGCGGGGGGAGCGCCCCGGGGGTGGCGGCGCCCCCAGGGGCAGCCCAGCACGGACGGGGCCGGGCGCGCGGCGCGTTCCCGAACGGCACTCGTGGCGCTGCGGGGCCACGTGCGGCTCCTGCGGGCCCCGCGGGGAGCGAGGGCGGCGGGCTCGGGCCTGGCGGCCCCGGGGCGGGGGGCAGCGGCCGGGCCGGGCCGATCCCACCACCCCCGGGGCGCTCCCCCCGCTCCTGGT